>NC_058106.1:221010-493510 GCF_914725855.1 Thunnus albacares | reverse complement strand
CTGAGTTGATCTACTCTGAGATAGAAAACTCTGAGTTTCCGGTTCCAGAACAGCTGATTTGAGTCAGTTTAATCAACTCGGAGTAGTTTCACCTGGAGTTAAGCGCGTGCACCACAACTATAAAAAGCCAGCATCAATGGAGCCCCGATTCAACGAGTCACCATGGCAACGGGGAAGAGGATGGCTGCGTTTTTCGCCCCCCTAGAACTAGACATCTTAATTCGCTCATACGACGAGTTTGAGCATGTTTTCAGAAAGAAGTGCAACACCGCTGCAGCTGCAAAAGAGAGGGAGACGGCTGCTGCTCGGTCATTGCGTAAGTTTAAATGTAGTCCTTTGTAATCACAATAATATTACAGAGGAAAACTGCTTGAATGGTGGCCTATTAATTTATTTCATTTAGGTCCAAGCGCACTTGGCAGCAGTTTAGGATGAAATTTAAAAACATTGTTCAAACAGGTGAGACCTCGGCATAATCTCATGGGGGTACCTCATTTTGATCATGTTTTACATTGTAAAGTAAATATTAAGTGGCTGTTTGACTGTGCAGTTGTTTTATCCCCAACATAATGCTGGTTTCACACACATAAATGTCTTCTCATCTACATCATGTTCTGTTAAATAATTAATCCTATTTAAACTAACACAGACTTCTACTCAGCCAACAGAAAGAAGGCAGATGCCCGTAAAACGGCTGGTGGTCCAGCACCGCCACCTCTAACGGAGGCAGAGGAGCTGGCCCTAAGCCAGAATTTAGGAAGGCCAGTGGCTGGCTCCGACATTGTACAAAAAACTTTTGCAAACCATTTGCAAAGAAACGCAGCGCAACACACAATATCTGCTGGGATGTGAGAGCATGACTACGATTGGTAATGTTGCAAATGTAAAGACGGCTTAGGTTGTGTATGTAGATGATGGACTGTGACGTGAAATGGTACCGCTCAAAAAGATAATGGCTGGAAATGCTAGAACATCTATGCGTGGTCTGATAACCATCTCTTGACGAATATTTAATTCTCTGCGCAGTAATGCTGCACCTTCATCCACGGGATCGTTATCAAAAGGACATGCCATGTTAGTGAAAAAAAGTCGCCACTTACTGTGCCTAATGGACTTCTAATATACTGACTCTGATTTTTTTTTTAATTAATTTATTTTTTTTAATGATTTCTTTAAATGACAGACGGCAGAACTAGGCTACGCCAAAACTCGCCTGCTGCCTGAATGAATGAGGAAATCAAATGGAGTGTGTGGCTCTGAAAGAGGGCGGAGACTGAGAGAAAGTCGAGGTTCATTGAGAAAAACCTGGTCCCGACCAGGTTAGATTCATAGAGTCTGTTGCTACGGTAACTGACCGAGAGCTTAAGTTACCCCTCTCTGTGAAACAGGCTAGAGTTATCCCTCTTTCTCTGGTTTGAGTTACCTCCCTTTTTGAAACGGAAAACTCAGAGTTTCCCTCATTTCAGGGTTAACAGACTCTGAGTTTTCACTAAACCTGCTTTGTAAAACGGACCCCAGGTTTGGGGACATCTATATGCCCGTGACAGAAGCCCTTCACCAGCGCCGAGCCCCGACATACGCAAGGACGCGAGGGCCCGATCATCGCTGCTTGCAGCTTTAATTAGGGCCCGAGCACCGACCGGTGCGAAGCCCTATTGAAACTGAAGGAATTATTATTATTATTATTATTATTATTCCTCCGAAACAAACGCATTTTTGAGGGCCTAAACATGCACGAAAACTCATGAAAATTTGCACAGATGTCAGGACTGGCGAAAATTGCGATATTTTATGGGTCTCGAAATAAAGCGGGACAAAATGGCTCGACAGCGCCACCTAGAAAGTCAAGAAAATTGAGCCCCTCGATACAGATTGTCGTAGGAGAACGAAATTCGGTATGCATATGTATCATGACCAGACGCACCAAAAAGTCTCAAGGACACATAGCCTAACTCCAACAGGAAGTCGGCCATTTTGTATCAAAGTTGAAATTTTGCACCGATTTTGTCATTTCCAGCCCGCATACTTTAACGAACTCCTCCTAGAGATTTGACCCCAGGACTTTCAAATTCGGTCCGTATCATCTACAGGCATAGGAGATTAAAAGTTGCTAAAACAATTCTCATTAGTCTTTCCTAGGGGGCGTGGCTGGGCGGCGAATTTCGATCCTTCGCCATGAAAAATGAAACGGCTATAACTCCGGCATACATGATCCTAAGAGAGCCAAACCTTTTGTGCTTCATAAGAGTCCCGCCCTGAATGGGTCCATGTGACAATACAGGATATGAGTCATAGCGCCACCTCCTGGCAACAGGAAGTTACATGTTTTACGCTCTGACGCCCTGTGGGCAGCACGGTGATGGAATCCAGCTGAAATTTACTGAGAATAGCCTCAAGACCTTGGAGATCTTATATTATGAAGTTGGTGACCCTTCGTTGAAAGGTGTTGCCATGGCGACGCGGCGAATTTCGATGTGACGCCATGAAATTTCAATGCCTTATAACTTGACTCCACGTGGTCTGATCTTTTCCAAATTTCATATGCTTGTTAAGAGTCCCAATCTGAACACATGTTCAGTCTCATATTTAGCGAAAGTCATAGCGCCACCTACCGGCAACAGGAAGTATCATGCGTCGTACTTTGTCTAATTACTCCTAGGAAATTTGGCTGATGCACCTGAAATTAAGTCAGCTAATAAACAAGACCTTGGTGATGCTACATTTGGCAGCTCATGACCCAAAACTGAATGCTGTTACCATGGCGACACATCCTTCGCCATGAAATACGATACTGTTTTACAGGGAGAATGGATTGCTCTACAGTCACGAAACTTGACACACATGTCTGGAGAGACACCAGCTAAAAACCTATGTAGTTCCTCTCAATGGGCGTAACAAAATGGCTCAACAGCGCCCCCTTTAAAATTTCAAAATTGAAGCCCCGCCTTCCAGATTAACGTAGAGAGATGAAATTCACAGGGCACATGTATAATGTCAAGACGCACAAAAAGGCTGTTGACGCCTCATTGTAAGTTGAACAGGAAGTCGGCCATCTTGAAAAACTGGTCAATTTTCGCCTTTTTTTGGCCATTTCGCATACCTTGTATTTTAACGCACTCCTCCTACAGATTTCATCGTAAGGACTTCAAAATCAGTGTGTGTCATCTAGAGTAGTGTATGATCATGATGGTTTGGCCGTGGCGTGGCGTTGAGTTTTGATGTTTCGCCATGACAGAGGAAATTGATATAACTTGAGTGTACACGGTTGGATCTGCCTCAAACTTTACACAACAAGTCACTGACAAAAGCCCTTCGACTGAGCGTCACTTCGACATGCGCTGGGGTGCGAGGGCCCGATCATCGCTGCTTGCAGCTTTAATTATTATTATTCCTCCGAAACAAACACATTTTTGAGGGCCTAAACATGCACGAAAACTCATGAAAATTTGCACAGATGTCAGGACTGGCGAAAATTTCGATATTTTATGGGTCTCGAAATAAAGCGGGACAAAATGGCTCGACAGCGCCACCTAGAAAGTCAAGAAAATTGAGCCCCTCGATACAGATTGTCGTAGGAGAACGAAATTCGGTATGCATATGTATCATGACCAGACGCACCAAAAAGTCTCAAGGACACATAGCCTAACTCCAACAGGAAGTCAGCCATTTTGTATCAAAGTTGAAATTTTGCACCGATTTTGTCATTTCCAGCCCGCATACTTTAACGAACTCCTCCTAGAGATTTGACCCCAGGACTTTCAAATTCGGTCCGTATCATCTACAGGCATAGGGGATTAAAAGTTGCTAAAACAATTCTCATTAGTCTTTCCTAGGGGGCGTGGCTGGGCGGCGAATTTCGATCCTTCGCCATGAAAAATGAAACGGCTATAACTCCGGCATACATGATCCTAAGAGAGCCAAACCTCTTGTGCTTCATAAGAGTCCCGCCCTGAACGGGTCCATGTGACAATACAGGATATGAGTCATAGCGCCACCTCCTGGCAACAGGAAGTTACATGTTTTACGCTCTGACACCCTGTGGGCAGCACGGTGATGGAATCCAGCTGAAATTTACTGAGAATAGCCTCAAGACCTTGGAGATCTTATATTATGAAGTTGGTGACCCTTCGTTGAAAGGTGTTGCCATGGCGACGCGGCGAATTTCGATGTGACGCCATGAAATTTCAATGCCTTATAACTTGACTCCACGTGGTCTGATCTTTTCCAAATTTCATATGCTTGTTAAGAGTCCTGATCTGAACACATGTTCAGTCTCATATTTAGCCAAAGTCATAGCGCCACCTACTGGCAACAGGAAGTATCATGCGTCGTACTTTGTCTAATTACTCCTAGGAAATTTGGCTGATGCACCTGAAATTAAGTCAGCTAATAAACGAGACCTTGGTGATGCTACATTTGGCAGCTCATGACCCAAAACTGAATGCTGTTACCATGGCGACACATCCTTCGCCATGAAATATGATACTGTTTTTCAGGGAGAAGGGATTGCTCTACAGTCATGAAACTTGACACACATGTCTAGAGTGATGTCAGCTAAAATCCTATGTGGTCGCTTTGAATGGGCGTGGCAAAATGGCTCAACAGCGCCCCCTTTAAAATTTCAAAATTGCAGCCCCGCCTTCCAGATTAACGTAGAAAGATGAAATTCACAGGGCACATGTATAATGTCAACACGCACAAAAAAGCCTCTTGAAGCCTTATTGTAAGTCGAACAGGAAGTCGGCCATCTTGAAAAAAATGGTACATTTTGGCCTTTTCTTGGCCATTTCGCATACCTTGTATTTTAAAGAACTCCTCCTACAGAATCCATCGTAAGGACTTAAAAATCAGTGTGTGTCATCTAGACTAGTGTATGATCATGATGGTTTGGCCGTGGCGTGGCGTTGACTTTTGATGTTTCGCCATGACAGAGGAAATTGATATAACTTGAGTGTACACGGTTGGATCTGCCTCAAACTTTACACAACAAGTCACTGACAAAAGCCCTTCGACTGAGCGTCACTTCGACATGCGCTGGGGTGCGAGGGCCCGATCATCGCTGCTTGCAGCTTTAATTATTATTATTCCTCCGAAACAAACGCATTTTTGAGGGCCTAAACATGCACGAAAACTCATGAAAATTTGCACAGATGTCAGGACTGGCGAAAATTTCGATATTTTATGGGTCTCGAAATAAAGCGGGACAAAATGGCTCGACAGCGCCACCTAGAAAGTCAAGAAAATTGAGCCCCTCGATACAGATTGTCGTAGGAGAACGAAATTCGGTATGCATATGTATCATGACCAGACGCACCAAAAAGTCTCAAGGACACATAGCCTAACTCCAACAGGAAGTCGGCCATTTTGTATCAAAGTTGAAATTTTGCACCGATTTTGTCATTTCCAGCCCGCATACTTTAACGAACTCCTCCTAGAGATTTGACCCCAGGACTTTCAAATTCGGTCCGTATCATCTACAGGCATAGGAGATTAAAAGTTGCTAAAACAATTCTCATTAGTCTTTCCTAGGGGGCGTGGCTGGGCGGCGAATTTCGATCCTTCGCCATGAAAAATGAAACGGCTATAACTCCGGCATACATGATCCTAAGAGAGCCAAACCTTTTGTGCTTCATAAGAGTCCCGCCCTGAACGGGTCCATGTGACAATACAGGATATGAGTCATAGCGCCACCTCCTGGCAACAGGAAGTTACATGTTTTACGCTCTGACGCCCTGTGGGCAGCATGGTGATGGAATCCAGCTGAAATTTACTGAGAATAGCCTCAAGACCTTGGAGATCTTATATTATGAAGTTGGTGACCCTTCGTTGAAAGGTGTTGCCATGGCGACGCGGCGAATTTCGATGTGACGCCATGAAATTTCAATGCCTTATAACTTGACTCCACGTGGTCTGATCTTTTCCAAATTTCATATGCTTGTTAAGAGTCTCGGTCTGAACACATGTTCAGTCTCATATTTAGCGAAAGTCATAGTGCCACCTACTGGCAACATGAAGTAACACGTGTCGTACTTTGTCTAATTACTCCTAGGAAATTTGGCTGATGCACCTGAAATTAAGTCAGCTAATAAACGAGACTTTGGTGATGCTACATTTGGCAGCTCATGACCCAAAACTGAATGCTGTTACCATGGCGACACATCCTTCGCCATGAAATACAATACTGTTTTACAGGGAGAATGGATTGCTCTACAGTCACGAAACTTGACACACATGTCTGGAGAGACACCAGCTAAAAACCTATGTAGTTCCTCTTAATGGGCGTAACAAAATGGCTCAATAGCGCCCCCTTTAAAATTTCAAAATTGAAGCCCCGCCTTCCAGATTAACGTAGAGAGATGAAATTCACAGGGCACATGTATAATGTCAAGACGCACAAAAAAGTCTGTTGACGCCTTATTGTAAGTTGAACAGGAAGTCGGCCATCTTGAAAAACTGGTCAATTTTCGCCTTTTTTTGGCCATTTCGCATACCTTGTATTTTAACGCACTCCTCCTACAGATTTCATCGTAAGGACTTCAAAATCAGTGTGTGTCATCTAGAGTAGTGTATGATCATGATGGTTTGGCCGTGGCGTGGCGTTGAGTTTTGATGTTTCGCCATGACAGAGGAAATTGATATAACTTGAGTGTACATGGTTGGATATGCCTCAAACTTTACACAACAAGTCACTGACAAAAGCCCTTCGACTGAGCGTCACTTCGACATGCGCTGGGGTGCGAGGGCCCGATCATCGCTGCTTGCAGCTTTAATTATTATTACAACTCTTTGACCTCAAATAACTTCTACAAACGTGTACCAAAACTCACCAAAATTGGCATGCGCGTCAGTTCTGGTGAAAATCGCAGATTTTATGGGTCTCACAAAAAATGCAGGGAAAAATGGCTCGACAGCGCCACCTAGAAAATTAAGAAAAGCGAGCCCCACGATACAGATCGTCGTAGAACAATGAAATTTGGTGTGCTTATATATCATGACCAGACGCACCAAAAACTCTCTTGGAGCCATACCCTAAATCCAACAGGAAGTCGGCCATTTTGGTTCAAAGTTGCCATTTTCAGGCCAATTTTGCCGTTTTTAGCCCGCATACTTTAATGAACTCCTCCTAGGGATTTGACCTCAGCAACTTGAAATTCGGTCAGTATCATCTACAGACCTGGGAGATGAAAAGTTATCAAAACGGTGAGTTTTTGACATTGCCGAGGGGGTGTGGTCGGGCGGCGAATTTCGATCCTTCACCGTGAAAATTCAAACGGCCATAACTCCGGCATGCACGATCCTAAGAGACCCAAACCTTTTGTGCTTGGAAAGAGTCCCGTCCTGAACACATCCATGTGTCAATATTGGATCTAAGTCATAGCGCCACCTACTGGCAACAGGAAGTTACATGTTTTACACTTTGACGCTCAGTGGGTCGCATGGTGATGGGATCCACCTCAAATTTACTCAGAATAGCCTCAAGACCTTGGAGATGGTATATTATGAAGTTGGTGACTTTTCGTCGAAAGGTGTTGCCATGACGACGCAGCGAATTTTGATGTCTCGCCATGAAATTTCAAAGCCTTATAACTTGACTCCACATGGTCTGATCTTTTCCAAATTTCATATTCTTGTTAAGAGTCCCGGTCTGAACACATTTTCAGGCCCATATTTAGTGACAGTCATAGCGCCACCTACTGGCAACAGGAAGTATCATGCGTCGTTCTTTGTTGTATTAGTCCTAGGAAATTTGGCCGATGCACCTGAAATTGACTCAGCTAAGATGTAAGACCTTGGTGATGCTACATTGGGCAGGTCATGACCCATGACCAAACGCCGTTGCCATGGCGACACATCCCTCGCCATGAAATACGATGCTGTATTTTAGGGACAAGGGATGGGTGTACAGTCACAAAACTTGGCACACATGTCTGGAGCGACACCAGTTAAAATCCTGGATAGGTCATTTGCATAGGCGTGGCAATATGGCTCAACAATTTCAAAACTGTAGCCCTGCCTTCCAGATTAACATAGAAAAATGAAATTCATGAGGCATATGTACCATGTCAAGACGCACAAAAAAGCCTCTTAGAGCCATATTGTAAGTCCTACAGGAAGTCGCTTACCTTGTATTTTAACGATCTCCTCCTACAGAATTCATCATAACGACTCCAAAATCAGTGTGTGTCATGTATACTAGCTTGTGATCAAAAGTTATTAAAAGATTTAGTTATCATTGAAGCATGTGGCTGTGGCGTGGTGTTGAGTTTTGATGTTTCGCTATTCCAGAGGAAATTGCTATAACTTCAGTGTAAATGCTCCAATCTGCCCCACACTTTCCATGTTTGATAAGAGTCCCAACCTGAACACATCTACATGACAGTATTCAATCAGTAATACAAACCCCCTATAAAAGTTCAAGGAATCAGCCCAAGCAGCAGGCAAAATAGAGGACAAAGGAAGTGATATTTATCTTCTTCTTGCACTGTCTGAAAGCAGCCCTGGTCTGGAGACATCTACATGCCCATTACTGAAGCACTTCGACTGCGCTCGACACGACGTACGCAAGGGCACGAGGGCGTGATCATCGCTGCTTGCAGCTTTAATTATTATTATTCTCTGTGATTAAAAGTGTTTTTGAGGGCCTAAACGTGCTTGGAAAGTGCCTTTTTTGAGGGACTACGGATAGTTTTACAGTCACGAAACTTGACACACGTCTGGATTGACACCAGTTAAAATCCTGGATAGGTCATTTGCATGAGCGTGGCAATATGGCTCAACAGCGCCCCCTTGAAAATGTGAAAATTGAAGCCCTACCTTCCAGATTAACGTAGAAAAGTGAAATTCACCGGGCATATGTATCACGTCAAGATGCACAAAAAAGCCTCTTGGAGCCATACTGTACATCCAAAAGGAAGTCGGCCATTTTGGAAAAATTTTCCAGGCCTTTTATTTTAACAAACTCCTCCTACAGAATTCATCATAACGACTTCAAAATCAGTGTGTGTCATCTGGACTAGTCGATGATCAAAAGTTATCAAAAGATTTTGCTATCGTTGATTAGGGCCCAAACACTGAGTGGTGCGAAGACCCTATTGTAATTGGGAGGATTATTAGGTTATTATTGTTTTTTTGAAAGATTTTTAGGGCCACTGAGTGGTTTGAAGGGATTGTTAGGGCCTGAGCAAGAAAGTGCCAGGGACTGTTGGGTCCCTGGCACTGAAAGTGCAAGGAACCTACTGTTTTTGAAGGGATTATTATTATTATTCTAGTACGCCATTGCATTTTTGAGGGTGCTTGAAAACTCACAAACATTGGCACACACGTCAATACTGCAAAGTTCTGTAGTGATTGGGCTCGGGTGTGGACAGCGGCCTCCATAGCACCACCAAATGCAGGGCCATTTGGACAAAGTTTCTTTGATGTGCATGAAATTCAGTGGGTTCATTGCGCTCATCATTCTCGTCCTAATACATATTTTTTCAAATTTTCAGTCAGCCATTTTGGATTTCATGCACCAATTTTCATTTTACAAACACAACTTTGCATATATATTTGAACTAATAAATGCTTCAGTTAGTATCAAAATTGAGCTTAGGCGTGGCATCTCGGCTCTTTAGCACCCTCTAATTACTTTAAGCATTTTTGAGGTACTAGGGGTACTCAAAATTCACAAATCTTTGCACTTGTATCAGTACTGGTGTAACTTGATATCTAATATGGGTCTTAGTTTTGGGTGTGGCAAAATGCCTCAAGGGCACCCCCTAGAAAATTTCAAAGTCAAAGCCCCCACTTTTAAAGCTGACACAGATGTATGAAATTTGGTAGGAAGATGTACCATCTCCAAAAAAAAGCCTCTTGGAGCCACACCGTAAGCCCAACAGGAAGTCAGCCATTTTGAATCTAATTTGCATTTTTTCCAAAAAGTGAAGCCATTGACAGGTGTTGTATTTTAACAAGCTCCTCTTGGAGATTTAACCCGAGCAACTTCAAATTTGGTAGGTGACATCTAAACACCTTTGCGATGCTAAATTGTGAAGCTTTATAATATTCATGGAACACCCTTGGCCTGGGGTTGCAGTGAATTTTGCCCAAAACATGTTTGGGGCATTAAACAGGAAGTTGTTGTAACTCCATTTTACATTGTCCAATCTGCACCAAATTTCCCATGTTTGATGAGGGTCCAGGCCTGTCATATTGAGTCACAGTCATAAACATGTCAAACATCATTCGATTGACATGAAATTTTCATGGTGTGGTCTATACACATGATATACAGCAAAATGACGGATCATTAGTTGGTGTTCTCTAACGCCACATAGTGGACACAGGAAGTGATAGTTATTTTCTATGTGTAATGTCCAATATTCATGAAAATACATATTCCTGTCATTTGCCTTCTGGTAAATGTATTGCTGCATCAATATTTCACTTATGTAGTATTGCCTACACGCAACAGGAAGCAAGGCTTAAATGACACATAGTTCATCAAATATATACAACATCATCATCATTCTCGATCTAATACATATTTACATATTTGATATTTGACATATATTTGACAGACATTTTGGATTTTTTGTGTCAATTTTCATTTTACACACATGTTTAAGGCATGTTGAAATATGTTTGAAATAGTAAGTATTGCGATTAGTATCACAGTTGGGCTTGGACATTGCACATTGGCTCTATAGCGCCCCCCCCCCCCCCAATTACTTTTAGTATTTTTGAAGTCCTGGGGTGTCCAAAACTCATGAAACTTTGCACATGCATCAGAGGAGGCGTAACTTTATATCTGATATGGGTCGTGGGCATGGATGTGGCAAAACAGCTCAAGGGTGCCCCCTAGAAAATTTTAAAGTCAAAGCCCCCACCTTTAAAGGTCCAGTGTGTAGTATTTAGTGGCATCTAAAACAACAGCCTTGGTAAAAACTGAATAGATTATTTATAAGTATATTTTAATTAATGTCTAATCAGCTGAAAATAATAATTGTTGTGTTTTCGTTACCTTAGAAATAAGCCCTTTATATCTACATAGGAGCAGTTCCCCCTCCACGGTGGCTTCAATGTTGCATTGCCATGTTTCTACCATAACGCAGAACGGACAAACCTAATACTGGCTCTCTTGAGAGCCTTACGCATTTTTAGATTTAGTGGGTGGCTACCGGAAATACACCAGTTTGAAGTAGACGAAGAAGGAGAGAGTGGTTGCTTTTCCCCGCCAAACATTTTGTATCGTGAGAAGTTTTGGTACCAAAAACTAACACATGGAGGACCATACTTATCACTTTGGAAAATCACAGGAGCGTGAATCATCATCGTCAAAGAAACGAAAACACGATGAAGTCAAACGGAATTGGAACAAACGACAACATAAAACAAGGATCAAACAAAGTTTCCTGTTTTCTGCTGGACAGGTAAGAGAAACATTGAAATTTACAACGGAATGTAATATATATTTCCCCCTGTTGCTAATGGTTCAAAACTTGGATGATGTGCAATGCGTGTTAGCAATACACTAATTTCACTGAAAAGAAATGTCACCACGTATAACATTAAATATTAGCACACTTTAGCCTCAGTTTGTGCCTCTCACAGAGGTGGTGGTAACGTAGCGTTAGCAAGTCTAAGAGACAACAGAGAGGCGATGTCGTGCTAATAACGCAAAGATTTATTCATTTTCTGTGGCAGTAAGACAACACATGGACCGATAACTAACTAAGCTATTTAGCGCTGGTGATGTGCTAAACACAGTAAGTCAGAGCAATGAGTTAACGTAGTGTGAAAGATAAACTGAGGAGAAGTCAACGCCGAGTTAATACATTCTGTGAATATTTTTCATAGTGCTCCATAATTTCTTTGTATGCTCCTAATTTGTCATTTAGGAGTCCCCCAGTGTCATGCATACACTGGGGGAGGTGGGGTTAGCTTATAGTCCAACACAAGTAACCTTTTCCCCATTTCAACATTGAAAAATATGTAATTGCAACCAGAAATTTAATTTTACATTTATCAGTCAAAAGTGGAATTTTTATGTTATTTATTTTGGTATGTTTATCCATACCAGCCAAGGCTCCCAGCATCTTAGGACGTAACATAATGCATTACAGGGGTATGAGACTGTGTCATGTAGCACTTATTTTCTTGATGTTGCTGTTGTTTCTCCAGCTATGAGAGAGGTCTCACAGCATCGACTCCTTTTCATGGCACAACTCCAGCAGTGTCTAGTATTGGTCTTTCTAGTGGGGCAGACAGGCAAGTAATCATATTGAAATATTTGTGCTGTCCAAATATGTCTTATTACAAACAAAAGGTTGCTGATTAATTGTTTTAATATAGTAAATAACAGTAAACTTTATGTTTACTGTTATGTCTCCATGGGTGTGATGTATAGAACATGTTATATTAATTATTTACAGAGATGAGCATCTGGATGTCATTGCAGAAGCCACACAAATGCAGGTCCTTGAACAAAGGTAGCAGTTCAACTGTCATGGCTTTTTGCACTACATGTCTTGTATTTTTATAAATTCATAATTTATATATTTTTAATGATTTTTTTCTACAGATTATATGACATGAGCATTGTTGAGGAGGACATGGAGGAAAATGTTTTCAACCACAGTGTGTAAGTAGTACATCCTAATGACATTTATTACTATTTAGTCTTTTCTTTGTAGAAGTAATTGTTTTGTGAGTATGTCCTTTACAGAATTGATTGGGCAGATGAAGATTCTCCTTCCTTTCATTGAAAAGATGATGGAGAGAATGCTGACAGTTCTGATGAAGAGTATCTTCCACCAATTAGTATACAGTGTGTTATCACTCAGTCTTTACTTAGCTATTTTTGTGTGGTGTCTGTTTTTTTGCAAATTTTTACACATATGCCTTTATGTCGTGCCTCAACAGAATGGGTGGAGCATCACAGAAAGCACCATCTATTGATCGACTGGAAGTTATTGGAATCGACGAGACGGTGCATGACCAGCCTTCACATGAAGACCCTCCGGATGAGCCTTCTCCCTGTGATCAGGCACCTGTTTTCCCAGCCCCACAGCGTGTCCTTTGTGAAGATGACATCATAGGTGCCAGAGCTTCTATAGTATATGAGGACTGCTTGAGACAACTGGCTACACTTGTGATCCTGCCTGCGGATAAATGCTCAAGCCTTTTGAAGACTGATGTGTTGTGCAACTGTGTTGCCCCCTTTAAGGTCAAAATCACTTCAAGGGGGCACATCAATGAGCATCGTATGGGTAAGTCTTAACAGTCATGGCATATCATAACTGTATGGTTGCATAAAAAGGCAAATTTCTTGTAAAAGCCAGTGCTGTACATGGTAAATGCAACTATTGCTTTTATTTGACTTTTAGATCTGTCCCAATGGACACAGCATGTGGAGGTGGAATTCCCAGCCTATAACTGCAGCTACACCACCATGGAGAATGACACTAAGGTGATAATTCATGTTGCCACCATAGACAAGCAGCAGACATCATGGAACTCTGTCGTCATGGAGAAGGAGAGTTTTATACAGACTGTTGACAAAATGACATCACAGATAAAGCTAGTGGAGATCTGTACATATGCTCATACCCAGATTGGAGCTCTTATGAGTAAGTACTCATCTGATATAATGTATGAATACATGTGGTGAAAAGATTATTGAAATACTATAGTAAAATTAAATTATTCCACACTTCACAGACCCAGACAAAGGCAGATACAAGGACCTCAGAATTCATCACAGTCTGGACATGTGGCATGGTGCCAAGAACCTGGTCAAAAAAAGCTGCTGTAAGTTTAATAAGTAGCTCATGGTTTTGCCTATATCTTCATACTAAAGTGACTGTGTTAAATCAGGGGTATTTCACCATGTGCCATTAATGGCCGAGAGTACATAGGTTTTCATTACAGTCAAAGACAACAAAAGTTGATTTCTCTGAATAGCTACTCATCTGTGTGTTAATCAATTAAATAATTAGTGTGAATGCTGAGAGCAATCACACTTTCTTATTCTTGTCAGTCTTTATTCTCATTCCGTCTTCCGTATGTTTTTTGCCGCGTTTCAACTGCTGCATACTTTGTGCTATAAAACTTTTTTTCTAAACCTTTTTTCTAAATTCGCTCTCAGCAATCGTACGCAATTTCTACAGAAATTGTATTTTCTTGTTATTCTTCCATACGTTTTTTGCAAGCTTTCAACTCCTCTATACTTTGAGCAACAGAAACCATTCAAATATCAAAATGTTCGGCTCTTAAGGGACATGTGAGCTATTACTTTTCAGCTTTCTAGCATATTCCAGTGATTTTATATATATTTTTTTAATATTAAAATTTATAATGGGAAGTCTATGGGAGGAATGTTTGAAAGCTAATATCTCAAAAACTAAAGTGGTATAATGTTGATTTTTAATATACAGGTGTCCCATCTGTAAATGCTTAACAATTTTAAAACATAGTACCAATAGCACCACCTTGTGGTCAGTTACTAAATGTTTTGCGTTTTGGCTAATTACTCATGAACGGTAAGTCTTATGAAAGAAATATTTGGTCAGCATGTGCCTTGGATGATGCTGATTAGACTGATATAGGCCACGCCCATTTGCGCCACTAAAAGTTTTCTGTCATTTTGTTTTTTTTAATAAACATATGTTTTGCTTCTGTTGGCACATATTTCATGCAATCTTCACCAAACTTGGTACATACCATATTTAGAGGACCCCAAACACAACTTATTTATTTGTTTTCAGATATCACTTACGGTTTGTCTGTAATTGGTTAGCAAACTTTTCAAGGCATGGTCTAATGCACTTAATGGTCAATAACTTCTCAATACTGAATCGGATAGCGACCAAATTTGGGAATGTTGTACAAAAGGTGACCTTACAGAAGTGTATAACATTTCATATAGTTCTGCCCAAAGGGGGCACTAAACTAACCTTATAACTTTATATTTCAGCAATTCTGTTGTCTTTGATAAAATGAAACTTGGTACACAGGTTTTCCATGAGAATCTGCATGACATGCTGAATCATGGCACCAATAGCCCCACCTTGTGGTCATAAATAAAACAGCACCATACTACTTATTAACTACCAAATCTGTTAAATATAACATTCCATAGTAGTCAAAATGTATTCATACAGATGGGGATCCTGAACGAGTGTTTAATATTTTCAGCAGCGCTTTGCGATTTATCGCAGTTTTCAGCATTCACACGCATTTTCTGCAGGAAATGCATTTCTAGTCTGATTTTGTCTTTCATTAGGATGAAAATCTGCATACTCTCAGCCCTCCATGGAATACGGTTAAATACTCATGTCCTAAATTATTATGTATGTTTTGTTTCTCCCCTCAAGGCAGTAAAGATAAAAGGACAGTGTATTCTACTCAACTGGCTGAAAGACGTTTTCACCATTTTTGGTGGTGCTCTAAGACAGCTAACATAACTGAGCAGTTTCTAGTGAGCACATTTATATATATATATATATATGTGTGTGTGTGTGTGTGTGTGTGTGTGTGTGTGTGTGTGTGTGTGTGTGATTTCTAATAAGTTCATTCATTTCTATCTGACTTTTCATAGTAGTGTTTTATTTTTCTCAGGCACTATGGGTTGGCATTATTCATCATGTCTGTGACATTCACACCTGGACTATGTGGACACCTGGACCTTGTTCCTGCCCTGGCAGGCCTGAAGTAAACATAGTAGATAGATGTCTTTGTTAAATAAAGGATATTTATATTACAAATGGCATTATTCGTAGTGTTGTTTTTTAAATTTAATTTTGTGGTTCAAACTACTAAATTACAGTTTACATAACCTGAAGCGGTTAGCCTAACATGTACTATAATGCCTTATTTTGAGGCTCATTGGTATTCCAACTTCACAACTGTTTTATGTTGCTTTATAATACACACATTTTATTTGATAGTATTTGACACTGAGTCAAAGTACCATTTTCTTTTTCAGTGTTGTTTTTTACACAAATATAGTATTTCAACTTGTAAAATACAACTGTCCCCTATAATGAAAATATAAATTAATATAACCCAAAGTGGTAGTGACAATATACTGACACTGTAGGGAAGTACCATCATAGCTATTGTATAAGTATATCATTGCAATAATTACAGCGCATACATCTGATGAATATCTTTTTATTTTGTAAACTTCCAAATTTAAATTGAACAAATGTAATAATTATCCAGTAAATCCAATAAATAAATATAGAGAATCTATAGAACAAATACAATAAATAAAATATCAAAAATGTAACAAATAAATAAGGGATGATTTGACACCTTGATGATGAACAGGCAGGTGTGTGAGTACTTGAGATACTGTGTGGACGTTCCAGAGGGCCTGGAAGGAAACTCAGAGGCCAGGTGTGAAACCAGTGTACTGTCCTCCAAACACAGCAACTGGGGATAACAAGTCGGTTTCCCTGGCCTAAAGAGCCATGCTGCCAATAGATGAGATGTCTATGGGCAGCATAATGGTACTCCCGCTTGTCTTCCCCAGGCTCCCTGGTTTGGCCTAATACCGTAATGTCCTCCTGGTACTGCCTGTGAATGCGTAAAAAACCTTCTTCAAGGCAGCACTGGGAGAAGTACAGTATTAGGCTCACACAATTTGCAGGGTCCTGGCCACAGCATTTCCTGTCCCGGTCCGTAGGCATGTCCCTACAGTTACCACAAGTACACCATGGTACCCCTGGAACTCCTGCAAATGGTGGGACACCATGCCTGCGCTGATGCATCATCAAGGCATCAAAAATTAACCCTGGCTGTCACTGAAGGAGCTCGCTGGTGAGCTGCCTGTGCTCCTCCAGGGTCATGTCCTCTAGAAGTCTCTGAAAAAATAAAACACAGGAAAAAACATCAGGTTTTATAAGTTGTAAGTATGTACATATTATATTATGTTGGAAATATGGTAATGGTAGTGCAGAATATGGATTGTAGGCAGCGTTTCCCAAACATGTCTACAACAATAACATGATTGGAAAAAAATCAAAATATTGCTTCATGATGCTGTTCCTATATAGTATTTATATAATCATTCAGTGGTGTTGCTGATGTTTTCAGTAGCCTCTTTTATACAGAGAACTCACATTATAGCCATAAAGAGGATCCCTTTGAGCAGCCTTTCCTTTTTTACACTGAACCATGCAAAGCCGGCATAAAGGATTCAGAGGCATGATGGAGATCAGACTGATCATAAACTCTGCCACAAGGAAGAACAAAGACGTTATTAGGACAAGGGGAGAACATTTCTCTTCGTTTGATAACTTTAAAAGTTGAGTTAGACTTTTCTGTCGGCTTCCCGACTTATTTTAAAAAAGACGAGAGAAAAGGAGAGCAGCTGAGAGCACACCTGATTTGGTCTGAACATGGGCTCTACAGAACAGCGTCAGCTCTCTGTCCCACCGTGCCGGCTGTCACATTAACACGCACTCTATCTGCTCCGACTACCACCACCCGCCATACAGAACAGCTAGGCGGATAACAGGCGCAGTATTCTCACCTTGAACAGGCTGTGTAAAAGGGGCTACTGACTCACGTTACACTGATAACATATCAAACTATACAGGCTACAGTGATGTAAAGCACAGAGCTGCTTTGTAAATACCACTTTGTATTGGTATTTTTAATATCGTGCAGATCAGGTAGTAATATGATAAAATGATTTTATAAATAACATTACAAACCTCAGTCGCCTCCCTTCGGTCCCTTTGGAGGGTCCCCAGCCTCTCCTCTTCTTCTCTTCCTGCTTCTCTTCCCTCGCCTGGCCCTGCCTGCAGCAGCACCTCTACCTCATCCTCGTCCTCGCCCTCTTCTTCTCCCTCTAACCTCCGGTACTTGACTCTGCAAACGGACAATAAATATGTAATGTTATCTTCCCAATGCTATCTCACTATCAATAATGCCTAACTTTAGAATAAAATAATCGTTAGTTTTGTTTAGCATTATGTCGCTAATGTTAGCTTGTATTACCAAAACAATAAAACACTCATAATTGCTATCTAACTTGTGAGCTATAACCTATAGTATTATAGACTAAGTAAATAAATACATCTTCACCTCATCACTTGACCTTGAAGAAACGCTGGAACCTGTCGTGAATGATGCCATCTTCAGCAAATAGCTTCTTGTCCTTGAAGGCCACCATAGCTTCTGGAACCTCTCCAAAGTCTTAGGAAGGGGAGGGGTGAGCGGCAGAGTGCTTCAATCTAGAACCTCACCGATAGAGGCTGCTAAATACCGCACATATTACACACTGGACCTTTAAATTTGATTTACATGCACAAAATTTGATCGGGAGATGTAACATCTCCAGTCTTTAAAAAAAGCTTCTTGGAGCCTTACCCTAAATCCAACAGGAAGTCCACCATTTTTAATCTACTTTGCGTTTCTTTCACAAAGTGAAGTCATTGACAGGTATCGTACTTTAACAAACTCCTTCTGGAGATTTAACCCAAGCAACTTCAAATTTGGTAGGTGACATTTAAAGACCTTTGCAATGCTAAATTGTGAAGCTTTTTAATATTCATGGAATGCCCTTGACATGGCGTCAGTTTTGCCCAAAACATGTTTGGGGCATTAAATAGGACGTTGTTGTAACTCCACTTTACAATGTCAAGTCTGCCCAAATTTCTCATGTTTTATAAGAGTCCAGGCCTGAACACATCTACATGTCAATATTGAGTCATAATCATAATGCCACCTACTGGCAACAGGAAGTCAGCTTTATGTGACAAACATCATCCGATTTACATGAAATTTACATGGTGGTCTACACATGATATATAGAAACATGATGTATAAATAGTAGGCATCACATAGTGGACACAGGAAGTGACATTTTATGTCCAGTATTCATGAAAATGTATATCCATGTTAGTTGCCCTCTGAAAAAATGTATTGCTGCATTTATATTTCACCTATGCAGTATTGTCTACAGGCAAGTGAAACCTAAATGACATAGTTCATCAAATGTATACACAATATCCAGTATGTCATCTCTAGTGCCATGCACTGCACACAGGATAATACTTTATCCATTCACACATTGTCCGATAATGCTGAAAAGTCAGAGCTATGTTAACCGACCTCCAGTGGCAGTACCACTGCTGCTCCCTCCAGTGTGTTCATGACTGCTTGCAGCTGTACTTTTTTGTTAGATTTGCTCAGTATTTTTGTACAACAAAAAAAAATATAAATATGAATATGAATATCATATTCACAAATGTAAATTCATACATCTAAAATAGTTTTTTAATTACTCAATAGTGAAACAAAATGGTAGATCTACATTGTTACAAACATGTTAAAATGGCTGACATTTTTTGGCTTCAGTTATTAAAGACTATTTAAATGAAGGTAATAAAGGTTATGGGAAAAACTATTGGTTTTTGTCAAAAGGTTAAGGAACAAACGTAATGACTTGTCTGTTTAAATAAAGTATTTATTAAAAAAAGTTTTGCGGAATAGGCTTCTGCCATCAAGCGAAATACAACTGCTGTGAATGTCATCTTGTGTCTGCAGCCAGGATCTCTTTAACTTTTTTGCTGGTATGACACTTCACTCAGCCTTTCTTGTGTCACTGCACTCAATTGTTTTTAGTATATTTGAGCTTGGAGAGTGAGCTCTCATCATTTGCAACTGTGACAAGGATTGTCTAAACAGCAGAAAGACTTTTTTGTTCTTTGCAGCACATATCACACCCTAACACTCCAACAGTGGTTTTAACAGCTTCTTCCAGCCATGACAGGATTTTTCCCTCACCTTAACCACGTAATGTTTTTTAGCCTTAACCAAACTAAACCAATACCAAAAAGGTAACATATCAGAAAACCTTGAGATTATTCTTTTACTAAATTCTTCAGAAGGTATAGAGAATATCATCCTGCCAATAGGGGCATCAAATCAGAAAATACAGATATGATACATCTGTATGAGAAACATGTTTTGTTTTTTTTTTTCATTTTTTCTTTTTGTTTAGCTTGGAAGACTTACTGTAACTGTGTTTCAACTTTTGTACATTGACCTCCTGCCTCTCTCCTGTCCCCCCTCTCTCCTGTCCCCCCTCCAGCTGCTCTGACCTACAAATGCATGGGGGACCAGTGGATAGTGTACTGCCATGTGATCAGAGAGAAGAACCTCTGTCAGGACATGAGGTGGTACCAGCGCTGCTGTGAAACCTGTAAGGACTTTTATGCTAAGAAGATACTGCACAAGAGCTAATGACCAAATGCACCTACCATACTCCAACTAGTGCTTTTTATGTTATTTTTTTTAATGTTGTTAAATGTTATAAGAAAACAATATCTATTATTGATGGAACTCTTTATATTTACAAAAGAAAATGAGAAGTGAACACAGAAGTGCACATTTGAAATCGGCTTGTAAGCTTCTAAGTTTTGATGAAGACTTGAAAAGTCGTCTGTACACCAAAAAACTAAACAAAACAACAACAAAAAATGGGGTAGCCTTTAGAACGTCAGTCCATTGCATAGAATGATTTAAAATAAGTGCTTGATTTTTTCTGCCAGGTGTAGCAGATATCATCAGAAAATGAGTTAGCAAGAGCTCTCTCCTCCCATATCTTCCTTAATGCTCTGCTGTTAATATTTTACTCTGTTTTGCTGTATTATGGCTAATTGTATCAATTTCCAATAACTGTTATAGGTTTATATAAGTAAAATGATGATACTTAGTAATAATTAAGTATAATGTAATAATGCGTAATTGCTGATCAGGAGCAATGCTAAAATACTGTAGGATTACAGTGAATCACCCCAGCTAACGAGAGGAGACCCACTGATCCACAGGTCTGTTGGAGGGCCATCAGTAGCTCATGTAGCAGAACATGGTCGGAGCATAAAGATACACTCTATAGGTACATGGTTGTGTGTTTCTTTTCAGAGGCAATCTTCTCGGGTAAGTGGGCCATCAGGTGAGACATATAAAAAAAAAAACAGATACAGTTTTTCTACAGAAAATGCAAAGACATCAGTATGCTTCAACTGATGTGCTTGTTGGATAGTGGAACAGCACCTGAAATGCCCTCCCCACACACCTTTCTGATGGTGGACTCTGGGTGGATGCCTGTGACCGACAACTTTCCAACTTTCCAAACTAACAATCTGAAAATCAGGCCCTCTTTATGTTCAGATGTGTCACCATAAAGATGATAGCAGGATTTAAACTACTCTCTCTTTTTTGATTCTTCACACAACTACTTCAGTCGCTTTCATTAGTACAACTGAGTGTAGTACCTTCTATGAGAGACTATTCCAAAGTGTGCACCCTTATCCCAAATTATCATATCTCCCCCCTCTCTATGATGACAGACTTTTACCCTGCATTTGATTGTGGCTGTTCAGAACAACTATAAATACTGTGGCCTTCAGGCATGGTCAGATGACATGTTGTATGTGCTACTTCATTTTAACTATACATTGCCTTTTTAAGCTCACTTTATTCACTCCGTGCTGCTCCAAGCCATGATCATACTGTGTGTCAGGGGTCAGCAATTAGTTTCAACCATGGTCCAGTTTTTTCAGGATTTTTCATTGGGGCTGTTAACTAGTGCAGTGTAAACGCAGGGCTATATGTTTTGTTTATTTCTTTTAATTGATTTAAGATCTAATCTTGGAGCGAAAAAACTGTATCAACACACTGTTTTTGTCCAACCATTTATGTTCATGAAGAACAAATCTGTTAGGGTCACATAGTTGTGGAAATCAAACAGTGTTAGAATTCACGCATTAAATTTTAATTTGTGGTAGGTTTATTAGACTTCATTTCAGCAACATGTACTGTTCAAATAGTATGGTGCAACTATAGTTTTAATGCCTCTCCTTGTGTGGGGACAGTATTAGATGTAACAAGGTTATATTGCAATAATTGGGGTTTACAGAAGCCTTGGTATTTGTTTTGTTATCTACAGTAGATTTATAAACAAAATTTTTAAAAGTTTTGTTGTAAATTATAAAAGTCAAAACTTTCTTCAGGGGTCTGAATATCTTTTCTGCCGGGCCAAATTTAGCCCACAGGCCACTATTTGCCTACCACTGCTATATGTGTTTCCAGTGCAGCCTTTCAACAGGGGACAGATGCTGCCGCAGCCAACCTGACATTGTCTTTTCTCAAACCAAAAGCCCTGTCTGTGCTGGTGACTTGAGTGAAAGATCCGTTCTTAAAAGTCTCTTTGTTCAACTCTTAATTGTTTTTTAGTTTCCAACAGAATCTGTGAGGTTTAGATTTAAGTGTCACACTTACATTCCTATTCCTACTCTACATATAAGCTTTATTTCATTGTTTGCTGGTTGCTTTCTGCTGTATCTGAGCTGTATTTTCTGTTCAAAGTGAATGAAAACTAAACATTTCCAGCTGCTGCTTTACACTAAACCAGCAGCATCAGTTACATACCATCTCCTTTAACCATTCATGTTAACACAAAAAATGACAGAAGTAGTTGTTTGAAGAATGACAAGAAATTCAGAGAAAGGTTCAAATCCTGCCTACTTTCACTCCTTCACAGGCCTGGCCAATCACTGTATGAAGGTGGGATTGGCTGCTTCAGAAAGTTGCAAAAATTGTCAGATGCAGCCCTCCCCTGATTCTGCCATGGGAAAGAGGGTTTTAGATGCTAGTAGATAATCTGACTGTTTGAAGCATACTGAGGTCTTTAGACAATGCAAATTAAGAATTAAGTTGATGACAAAATATAAACCTTTTCAGTGTTGGCTTTTCACACAAAGAAATTAGTTCATATTACATTTTACCATCATATATGAGAAAGATAATGCTTGTAATTGATGGGTTTTATACATCACCTGCGCTATAGCAGTTAAAAGTTTTGGCACATATAACGAGATATAGACAGCCACATTAACTTGAAAGACAATGGGATTATGATTAAAACATATTGATTATTATTGAATTTAAGCTGAAATTCTGCCTTTGAGCCGCTCAGTGCAACCAGCACAGTGATCTAAATAATAAATCTTTTCACATCTGACCAGTGTGACCTAAAGACCAACTTAACGGTAGCTCTAAGTCTTGTTTTTGTTGACCTCCAGTGTTTTAACTTTTCCCAGCTTGCAAATATGCACCACATCAGCATTGTTCTCGTACTGTACTTTTCTAGTTGCACACACACTATATTTGATACATAAACTGCCACTACATGTGTTTTATGGTGCTGATTTGGAACACAGTAAATAATCTGTTTATATAGGGACTTAACCATTTGTTTGTTGTTCTGTGTATTAGTCACTCTATACTTGTACTGTCATCCAGTTTGTGTCCAGTATTCTATTCTGAGCAAGAACCTGAATGATTAGATCAAATTCTATATTTCAAGTCTACTGTCTACTCTTTTATTTGGTTACATAATAAATAATGTGATTTTACATCAAACAAGAAACCTGTATGACCCACTAGAGTATTAAGCTATATGCATTTGTTATTAAACCAGAATTCAGACTGTTCTTTGCAGACCCCTCTTCCTTTCCTCACAGCACCCTGCCATACACTGCACTGTCTGCTCTGTGCTTCGGTATAAAGATAGCCAAGAGGTGGCATGCAGGGGTGGAGCTAGACTCCTCAGCGCAGAGTGGGCAGAGCATTCTAGAGAGGCCCTTCTGATAAAGTCATTTTAAAATTCACAACTGTAAAATAACTGATATATCCTGTCCTGTCCTATCCATAAACACAAATTGCCACCTATTGAGCCAAACAAGCCTATGTCTAAGAAAACATACAGTGAAGCTACTTTGTCAGACAAATTTGTTCTGAAGAACAAAAACAGAGAACACGTTGCCCAGTTGCACTCAAATGATTTAACACCGAGGACAGCACACTGTTCAGCACCACAGTGACAGCACAAAGAGCTGGTGCTGAACGCCACCAGGCCAAGTGTACTGTCTCACGACCACATCTTTCTTACATAGGAATAACATAGATTTAGCAGTCTATAACACTATACCTATATATATATGCCATGTCTATTTCATATTTGAAATAGACATGGTGGTCTATAACACTATACAAGGCATATTCAAATATGAAATAGACATTGCGGTCTATAACACTATACAAGGTATATTCAAGTATAAAATAGACACAGCAGTCTATAACACTATACAAGGCATATTCAAATATGAAATAGACACAGCGCTCTATAACACTATACAGGGCATATTCAAATATGAAATAGACATGGTGGTCTATAACACTATACAAGGTATATTCAAGTATAAAATAGACACAGCGGTCTATAACACTATACAAGGCATATTCAAATGTGAAATAGACATGGCAGTCTGTAACACTATAAAAGGTATATTCAAGTATAAAATAGACATAGCGGTCTATAACACTATACAAGGCATATTCAAATATGAAATAGACATGGTGGTCTATAAAACTATACAAGGCATGTTCAAATATAAAATAGACACTAACTACAAGGCATATTTTAATTTATTTTAATTTAATTTTTAATTAATTTTTTTTATTTGAAAAAGGACAATGTGTATTAATAAACATTCAAGAAAATTAAATGTACCCATGTTAGCCAAAATGCTAGTTTATATCGGCAGTCCCTTTGCCTGATATTTTTAGCCATCCTAGAATAATAAAAAATAACACAATATGTACATATATAATATATATATAATATGTTTAGTTAAGAACATACTACATGGTGATAAAAAAGCATATACAACAGTTAATGCTGTAATTATACAATAAATATACAATACAGATGATACAGATAATCAAATATGAAATAGACATGGCGGTCTATTTCAGGTTAATGAACTTTGTACATATTGTGATGGCCCTTTTTTAAAACTTCCTCCTCCTCTCCTCCATAGTGGCAACCTGCCAACCGCTTTGTCTTTATCAATGTTTAACAACACACAGCAAAGTAAGATTGAATAGTCTGGCCTCATCCATGCAGGAACACAAATAGCTCTTAATGAGCCTCAGATGGCTGAAACTTCGTTCAGCACTGGTGCTGCTGATGTGAATGGTTTGTAAATTCTATGGAGAATGGTCAGATGTGGGTATGCTCAATCCATGTTGTTGGCAATGAGGAATGGTAGGACAGTATCAGAACCATGGCATTAAGAACCATGGCTAACTCAGAAAACAAGGTACAAAAAGAGTGGAACTTATCCACAACTTCTTCTGGCTTAGAGAAACGTGCAAGCTCCAGTACTTTTTTCTTCAGCATCAGGGCGCTCAAAGCACTTTGGGTTGAGTACCATGAAAATTTTTGCCATTTCTTTGACATCAGAAAATAGATTCTCAAACTGCTCCAACATAATATTGAGGATGTAAAATAAACCTCGGTTTTAAAGCAACTTCTACTGTCCTGGACTGGGTCATCCTCTGCATCCTCATCAAAATGCCTCTTCCTCTTGCAAACTCTCTACTCTGCAAACTCAGTGGTTGCATTGCTTTCTCTGGCCATCATTTTTGTGGTGCTCTCCATGATGTCAAAGGCCTCATCTGTGCGAAATTTTCTGATCTGAGTCATAGCGGTGTCAATGACATCCACGGCAGTGTTAACATCTAGTGACTCTTTTTGCAGATAATTAGACAAGATGTATGTCCTCTTAAGTAAATCATTCCAAAACACCAACATGAATTTAAACTCAAATGTGCTGAGTTTTGACAGCAGGCCATCGGCTTCAGAGGCCGCCTGGGGTGTGCTGTGTGTCATGGAAAAATCCTAACTTTAGGGGATACAAATTGGGTTATACTAGGTCAAGCATGGGCCTTGGGGTCACACTATGATTCTTAAGCAGAAGGAGACATTCTCTCCTCTCCTTGAGACTCAGAGTAACTGTCTGGATGTTTGGGGAAAGCAGTAGCCACTCTGATAAAGAGTGAACCAGCGTCGTCCCGGTAACCAAGGTCAGGGAGATGGCCCGAGACTCCCCACACAACACAGATAAGTGAATGAGTAGATTCATGGGCATAATCAGACATTCAAACCAGAATGTGCTGATGATGACCTGAAGCTCCATGCAATGTGACCTGAACTAACACGAGTAAAGTGCAGTTCCTTGTTTAGAAACTAAATGAACCAATAGACTAATTTTTCACATTGTGGGATGATTTGTTGGGGTCAAAGACTAAAAGTCAGACCTTCAGAAGTCAGAACGGGAAGAGACAGCATCTAAGTGCAGAACACCTTGATGTTTACTGTTTCTGTTCTCCACTTGACCAAGTGTTCAATAAATATTCTCAGTATAAGACATCAAGGCTGCTGGACACTTTCTTCTTCCTGATGAGTTGACCATTGATCAGCATTCCTCCACAACACTGTGGTTATGGTGCTTGATAGGGTGCAGGGCTTTGAGCATTGCGGGCAGGCTCTGTATCACAGCTTCTGTGGCCTGCTTCCTTGAAGTGCAACTTTTGTCTGACAGGCTCTTCAGCATTAGAACAGTTCTCTCCCATTGCATGTTATCCTGTTCTTCTAGTACTTTAAACCTCGGAAGGCTCAAAGTTAAAAAGCAGTACAAGGTTTCAAGTGTACCAAAAAACCCTTTAGTGCTACACAAAGAACACGCAGCATTATTATGTGCACAGAAGTGGACATAAAATGCTTTGTCGGAACAGTTTTGCTTCACTCATCCTCACCCCATGTTATGCTTGCCCCCACATGTGATTTACATTGAGACTAATGTCCTTAGTGAGTGTGTTTATAAGAAGTTCATAAAACGACTCCGCACCACCGTCAAACAATTTCATAAAGTGTTCAATGCTATTGCCTGTTTTGGTGACATATCTCAGTGATAAAGAAAAGTAATTTATTCTCGTTATGTCTATGGTTGAGTCTACAATAACAGAGGAACATTTTGCTGCCTTGACTTCATCTATTATAGTGCTCAGTGTCTCACCAAAAGAGCTTCGATAAGCTCATTTTGTGAATGGTGGCTGAGGTATGTTATATGGCTTACTGGGCTTGTCAGGTGCTGCTCAAGGATTGAGTTGTAGTTTGCCAATAATTTCAGAAGTTCCAGGAAGTTCCCTTCAATTGAGTCAGGGGCACCCAGCCCATCATATTCCCTGTGGCCACGGAAGGCCAGGCCCTGTCAAGCTAAAGAAAGAGAGGCGTCAGATCCTCCTGTTCCTTTCCACCTGCTCTCTCTCAGCTTTTAACAGCTCTGCAACCATGGTGCTGTCCTGAGTAATACAGAACTTTGTCATTAAATATGACTTCTCTGCCTCACGATGCGCACTGGACTTTTCATGCATCTCAATCTGCTCTGTCCCTTTCTTATATGTAGAAAAGCCCATCCATTAATCAGCCCAGCCTTTCCCAGCAGTTTCATTGGAATTTTTGCCAAAAAGCCAGCAACAGAAGCAAAACAGTCTCTAACTTTAGCTGAATAAACTAACCACTGTTGTGCCACAATGCCTGAGCTTCCCAATTTACCATGCTTTATTGAAGCAACAACCTGGTCATGTGGGAAATTGTTATAGTTATCCTTCAAACCAGGCTGACACAGGTCATGCTCGATCACAGGTCAGATCACAGGTTGGTGGGGTACTCCTCTCTGGGCAAAATGTTAGTGGGGTGGCAGCCAGGTCCTGTGCTGCCTGAGGCGCAATCGAGACCATGTCCAGATGGGGTACCACCTATGCCCAGAAATATTGAATAGAACAAAGCAAGAGGAAGAATTCTTGGTGCCACCAGCGGTACAAGTGCCTGACGATGTCACATTTCCCTTTTGCATTGTAAGGGGTCAGGAGCTGGAAGAAGTTGTGAATAAGGACACAAAAACTTGACAGACACCAAGGGCCTAATCAAATGTCAAAATAATGTACTACTAGTCCAGAAAGTCTGTAATACAACACAATTAGCAAAAATCAAATGTCAACAAGTTGTTGGAAATGGAAAACAGGTTGTCTACTACAGGAATGAGACAGAAGCCCGTCAGTTTGATTATTTTGATTATTCTAATGGCACCCACCCCATAGAAGATGAGTTTTGGTATTGTGAAGAAGACAGGCAGATCAGATCAGTGGTCAAAAATTTGACAAGGATGTGTGCACCAGTTATGCTAACAGGGCACTACTTGTCTGGATATAAAGAAAAAGGCAAAATGGGATGTAGCTACAGAATGGAAGAAAGATTAAAAGGTATATGTTGTAGCATGGAATCAGGAGCCTTATGGTATACCTGAGAAGCATCAAGCTCAATGAGAAAGTTGGATAATAGCAGGACGTATTGCAGGATTACTGCTTATTGCATGGACTATAGCTATTGCCCAATACATAGCAAGAAACAGTAGATGGTTGAACTATTTATGGTATAATCAACAGAGATTTATCAACTACACGCAGCTGTATGCTACTTCTGTAATGACATTGCAGAACAAGTTCATCTTAGACACAATGTTAGCAGAAGAACAAGGAGTGTGTAAGCATGCAGAAGAATCTTCAGTTAATGTTTAATGTACAGTTATTCTGATGAATACAGGCACAGAGGGCAGTCTAACTAAGGCCTTGTAAAAATTGAAAAACCTAAGGAATGAGCATGTCCAGAGCTCAAATTGGAACACTGGTAGTAATGCCTTATGGGACTGGCTGAAATCTACATCAGTAGAGGGAATTCTGACTAAGATAGGCATGGTTATAGGAATAATGTTGCTAATGCTAATGGTAGTCATGTGCTGTGTGTTTCCTATGATCCACGCAATGGTTAAAAAAGCAATGGCCACAGTGACTGGACGGTTTCCTGTAAATCCAGCCATTGACATAGACAGTAGCATTATTGACACTGATATTTGTGAACTAGAAAATACAGAGAAGCCACATTGGTAGATTATGTCTTAACAGGATAACCAAAGAAGAACCCTATGAGCCCAGCCCAAGAAAAAGGAAAAGAAATCTTAAATTGGCTGCCCATCAATACACTAATCAGAAACCTTACACAGGATAACAGGTATTTCTCAGTCTGACGGTTTCCCCCTATAACCCCATCCTTATGAAATATGGATTACTGAGGTAGGATGCCATTCCTGGAAAACCGCAAGCTACCCTCTGCCAAAGGCCTTAATGTGGTGTTACAAAGGTCACATGTTCCTGGATATATGATCAAGTTTGAAAGAATGGAAGACATGGTTATTGTCGACTCCTAACCACCATAGAGAGCCAAGAAATGATCACTATAAGATTTGGACATTTAATTATGTTGAGCACCCACCTGAGTACCATACTGGAAGGCAGGGAATACATTGACAGAACAGGGGCAATATGTAGAACCAAGTACAGACAGTACAAAGACAAGCTTTGCCTGATAGAGGGATGGGGCAGTAGAACTCAGAGAATATGTATGTACACAGGGGCTGATAAAGACTGATGCAGATGATGTAGATTGTGTTATTTGTTTATAGTTTCATACTTTTGTGTTTTTAGGTCCAGCCAGGAATTGATTCGAAACAAACCAAAGGAGAATCATCACCCACTATTACACTCTCATGGCCACAGGCACGCAACGGACAGTTGAGAAAAAGAAAAAAACAATACAATCAGAGGCTCCAACCTATTTTAGATTATTTGCCATATGGTCCTATATCTTTGTTTGCCGTACCATATCTATGTGGCTGATGTAAGGTGTCATTCTTGGAAAACTGAGACATACACATTGCCTGAAAGATTGACACTAGAACTAAGTACCATAGATCTCCACTACGGGGTACTACATTAGTCCTTGGTGGCACAGAGCTTGCTTGCCTTTGACCACCAAGGGGACTAAGACGATTATCACGCTGAAATTAGGGCCCCTCAGTACCCAGGACCAGTACAGTAAATACAAGGGTATATTTGACATCTTAGATGTGCATACAGAATTACATACTAGGCAAGATAGATAAGCACCTTGACCAGTATGCATAGATAAAATAATAGAGCTATAGTTTGCTGTCAGTGTTACACTAGATGCTATCTGAATCTTGGCTAGATACTTTTTAATTTTGCTATTGTGCCAATAGATAAAATCATGGAGAACTATATCTAAATTACTTGTGAAACAACTAGAGGCCTGGACAACTCATTGACATTTCTATGGAAAGCAGATACAAGGATTGGTTTGGAGATTGGGAGGATGATGAATTTACATGGATGCCTGTGAGGAGGATGGCATGACCAGATAAAGTCACTGCAACAACCTGGAAAGTAAGTAAACAGGATGACCAATGAACCCCACCACAGGGCAGTTGTCCCCTAGTTTTTCTTCATTTCTGTCTGTTTTGCACTGCTTCTTTAAAAACAGTGTTCTGAGAGGTTCTCCCTAGAAAAACACCTTTTCACTTTCATTATGAAAAAGTTGCATATTCTCATCAAATGTAGCCCAAAATCATCAAAAACAGTCATTCTAGAAAGAGTTTCAGGATGGACAGACAGAGACCTTTTTTCTTCACTTCTGTCCATTTCCCACTTGTTGTGGAATTTTCCATCTTTAGGGGTTATAAATTGGGTTGTACTGGTCCAAGCATGGGCCTTGAGGTTGACACATTTTCCATTGTGTCTTCTGTAAGAATAGTGCCTCTCCCTTGAAAAATACCTTTCCACTATCACAGTGAAAAAACTGTGTATTCTCATCAAATCTAGCCCAAGATCATCAAAAACGGTGATTCTGCAAAGAGTTTCTGGATGGAAAGTCAAAACCTTTTTAATTAACTTCTATCTGTTTTCCACTGTTACTTCTTTAAAAACAGTATTCTTGGGAGCTTTTCCCTATAAAAACAGCTTTCCACATTCATGGTGTAAAAATAGCATTTTCTCATCAGATCTAACAGAATCAAAGAAAAGCAGTGATAATGGAAAGACTTTCAGGATAGACCAACAAAAACTTCTTCTTCACTTCCATTCCATGTCCATTATCCATTGTTTCTTCTTTAAAAACAGTAATCTTGGAAGCTTTTCTCTAGAAAAACACCTTCTCACTTTCATGGTGAAAAAACTGCATATTTTTATCAAATCTACCCCAAAATCATCAAAAACAGTGATTCTAGAAAGAGTTTCAGGATGGAAAGCCAAAACCTTTTCAATTAACTTCTATCTGTTTTCCTTAAAAACAGTGTTTTGGTTGCATCTCACTAGAAACAGCCTTTCTTCTTTAAAAACAGTATTCTTGGATGCTTTTCCCTTGAAAAACAACTGTGCACATTCATGACACACTGTTTTTCTGGAAAAATAGCATTTTCTCATCAGATCTAGCACAGAATCATAGAAAAGTAGTGATGATGGAAAGAGTTTCAGGATAGACAGACAAAAACCTTTTCTCTTCACTTCTTTCTGTTTTCCTTGGTTTCTTCTGTAAAAACAGTGTTGTGGAAGTGTTGAGCCTCAAACCATGAGGTCACACAGAGAGGGCCTACATGTAACCTGTGAGGCCTGACCACGAGGTGCTTGTTCCTTTGTTTCCCCCGAGACAAAGGAATATCGCCAAAATACTGCTTACAGACAATGGGAGTCCATTCTAAACTCAATTTCCAAGGATGCTTTGCGATTTTCACACCTCAGCAGGGAACAGTCAACATACAGCCTCATTGGCAGAGACGCTCCTGCACAGCGGAGCGTCCTGATGACGCAGCCGTGACATCACCGCCCCTTTAAAAACTGAACGTGCCCTGAAGCACACGTCTTTCCCATGTCACTGAGCTAGGGGTAACTTCTGTTCCTCTGAGTCAGCTGACTAAAGGGGGTACCCCACGCACATGTTTTCCCCTCATCGAAGACTCCCCTCGCCGGACGAGACGAGACTTCGCCCGTGTTCACCCGAACACATTCCCGGATCCGAGAGATACCACTGGTGTAACCAGCGTCCTCAAATTCCCTCGAGAAGGAAGAAAAACTTCTTCACCGAGTCGACTCTGCTGTTCTCTCCGCCACGCCACCGAGAGCCAGCTGCCGTGCTTTTCGCCGACCGTGCAAGAACGGCCACCATCTGCATCCGAGCCCAGGACAAAGCCGGACATAACGACGGACTACACACAAACCCTGCTCGCTTTCTGAAGCAACCAAGTAAGAGGCATAAGTCTGGGCAGAGGCAGTGTTAATTGTGTGTTCTTTTCAGCATCAGTTGCTGTTGCTTAGCATTTAGCTCATAGCTTTTGCTATTGTTTGTTGTGCTGTTGACGGACCGCCGAGTCCATTTTTCCTGCTTTACTCTTAGGAGTATTTTAAGTTTGCTGCCTGTTTAGTTGTGTTCACCACGCTAGACTGTTTTGTGTTTGTCCCGCTCGGGACTACTGCTGTGTTTGTGCCATCGTGAGTGAGGAAGTAAGTTGCTTTGTCGGTCAGAAACCAGACAGCGTGCATTACAGACTGCCGTCCGTACACACGCTGTCTGTGGACAAAGGAACCGTTTCTCTTCCCCTCACGATCGCTTTCTCTCCTTCTTCCCTCTCTCTTCTGACTAACACACACACGCGCGCGCACACACACATACACACACCGACATCTTTTTGCGCATCTAACGTCGGACAAAGCTTTGCTTTGTCTTTCCTTATCCGCCATCAGACATGTGTGTTTTTCGCAGAAGTGGGTGAGTGCAAGACGCCGACCATCAGACGGTGCCATCTTGCTTCTGTCTAACCAAGACACCGCCATACTTCTGCCATCCGGTTCTCGCGTGACTTCCTTCCATAGTCACGTCCGCAGACCGACAACGCCATCACGTCAGGCCCCGTCGCCATCTTGTTGCACACACATACACACGCGCACACACACACACACACACACACACACACACACACACGCATGCATTCCCCTGCATGTGTCCAACCCTGTACATAGCTGTTTGTGTTTGTTTGGTAGGATCAGATTTCAGGATAGTTGTTTATTGAATGAAGCATTTGTTAACTATGTTAATTTTGCTAAGTTTAATAAACACTGTTATATCTTTAAAGAGAAGTTCTTTTGTCATTATTGTGTGTAATATTGTTAAAAGTGGCTGATTGAAGGAGTCAGAGCTCGAATTCAACCCTTCTTTGTTCATTCTCGAATGTTGATATCTCTCAGATATTAACCTTCTAGGTGAACTCCTTTTATGAGACTACCTTGTTTGGTTATTGGTCCCGGTTACCAGGTGGTGCCCCGTATTTGTTAATTCATATTAATAATTCTATTAATTGTCATAATTAGTTAATTATCCTTGATAATTGATAATTATTACAAATAATCAACTGTGTTCCTCACAGATCCAACAGTTGGTGCCTGAATTATTGATTAAGGTTAACAATATCTTATTTTCATAATTCATAATTATCTATGATAATTATGAATTATTGCTAATAACCAAACGCACTACTGCCCGTCCCAACAGAAGCTTTTCCCTAGAAAAATGCCTTTCACTATCATGGTGAAAAACATGCCTATTCTGATCAAGTCTAGCCCCAAATCATCAAAAACGGTGATTCTGTAAGGGGTTTCAGGATAGACTGACAAAAACCTTTTTTTTCTTCATTTCTCTCCATTTGCCATTGTGTCTCCTGTAAAAACAGTGTTCTGGGAGCTTCTACCAAGAAAAACACCTTTCCACTTTCATGGTGAAAAAACTGCATATTGCATGAAATCCAGCCCAAAGTCATCAAAAACATGATTTTAGAAAGAGTTTCAGGATGGACAGCCAAAACCTTTTTTCTTCACCTCTGTCAGTATTCCACTGTTTCTTCTTTAAAAACAGTAATCTTGGGAACTCTTCCCTAGAAGAAGAGGATTCCACATTCAAGGTGTAAAAATAGCTATTTCTCATCAGATCTAGCCTAGACTCATATAAAAGCAGCAGAAAGATTTCACAATATACAGACAAAGACCCTTTTTCTTCACTTCTGTCTGTCTTCCACTGCTTCTGTGTTCTAGGAGGTTCTCTGTAGAAAAACGCCTTTCGACTTTCATGGTTGAAAATCATTGTTGTCTAATCAGATCTAGCCCAGAAACATAGGAAAATGGTGATTCTGGAAAGAGTTTCAGGATAGAATGATAAAAACCTTTTTTCTTCACTTCTGTCAATTTTCCATTGTGTATTCTGTGTTCTGGGAACTTCTCCCTAGAAAAACAGCTTTACACTTTCACAGTGTAAAAATAGAATTTTCTCATCAGATCTAGCCCAGAATCATAGGAAAGCAGTGACAGTGGAAAGAGTTTCAGGCTAGACAGACAAAAACCTTTTTTCTTTATGTCTGTCCATTTTCCATTGTGTCTTCTACCTAGAAAAACACAGTATTCTGGTATCCTGTCCCTAGAAAAAACCTTTCCACCACTGTGATGAAAAAACTTTGTATTCTCATAGAATCCAGCCCAAATCCAGTTCATAAAATCCAGCCCAAAATCATCAAAAATAGTGGTTCTATGCAGAGTTTCAGGATGGGCATCGAAAACCTCTCTGTACTTGTATCCAATTTCCACTGTTTCTTCTTTAACAACAGCATTCTTGGGAGTTTTTTTTCCCAGAAAAACAGCTTTCCACCACCACAGTGTAAAAACAGCATTTTCTCATCAGATCTAGCCAAGAATAATAGAAAAGCAGCAATGATGGAAAGACTTTCAGGAAAGACAGACAAAAACCGTTTTTCTTCATTTCTGTCTTTTTCTTCATTTTTCATTGTGTGTTATTTAAAAACAGTTTTCTGGAAGCTTCTCCCTAGAAAAAACCTTCCATTTTCATGGTGAAAACCCTGTGTATTCTCATCAAATCTAGCCCAAAATCATCAAAAAACAGTGATTCTAGAAAGGATGGACAACCAAAAACCTTTTTCTTACACTTCTGTCCATTTTCCATTGTTTCTTCTTTAAAAACAGTATTCTTGTCCTTGTTTCCCTAAAAAGGAGGCTTTCCAATTTCGTGGTGTAAACCATTTTTTCATCAGGACTAGCAAAGAATCATCAAAAAGCAGTGATGATGGAAAGTTTCTTTACTTCTGTCCGTGTTCTTTTTTTTTTTTCACCGACATAATATTGCAAAAATCAGGCACATCCTGTCAAAAAAGATGCAGAAAAACTAGTCCACGCATTTGTTACTTCTAGGCTGGATTATTGCAATTCCTTATTATCAGGCTGCCCTAACAAGTCTCTAAAGACTCTCCAGCTGGTCCAGAATGTAGCTGCACGTGTACTGACTAAAACTAGAAAAAGAGATCATATTTCTCCCATTTTAGCTTTGCTACATTGGCTTCCTGTAAAATCTAGTATAGAATTTAAAATCCTTCTCTTTACTTACAAAGCCCTTAATGGTCAGGCACCATCATATCTTGAAGAGCTCATAGTACCGTATTATCCCACTAGAACACTGCGAGAATGCAGCTTACTGGTGATTCCTACAGTCTTTAAAAGTAGAATGGGAGGCAGAGCCTTCAGCTATCAGGCTCCTCTCCTGTGGAATCATCCTCCAGATTCAGTCAAGGGTGCAGACACCCTCTCTATGTTTAAGAGTAGGCTTAAAACTTTCCTTTTTGATAAAGCTTATAGTTAGGGCCGACCAGGCTCACCTTGGATAAGTCCTTAGTTATGCTGCTGTAGGCCTAGACTGTTGGGGGACTATACATTCATGTAACAATAATGCATGTCACTAACTTTGCTTCTTCCCTAGACTTTTTTGTGCTTTCTCATCTCGCAGGAAACCCTGGGTTGCAGGCTGAGCCTTTGCGGTCCTTCGCAGTCCTATTGGCATCCTTCCCTGGCTGTTGCTACTGCTGTTGCTGCTGTTATTGTTATTGTTATGATTGTTGTTATTCTGCTATTCCTCAGCTCTTCTGTTATTCTTTTCTTCACGTCTCTCTGTTTTTCTTCTTCTGTAAAAACAATGTTCTGGAAGCTGTTCTGTAGAAAAATGCCTTTCCACTTTCATGGTTGAAAAATATCATTGTCTACTCAGATCTAGTCCAGAAACATGGAAGAACAATGATTCTGGAGTTTCAGTGTAGAATAATAAAAACCTTTTTTCTTCGCTTCTGTCCATTTCCCACTGTTAATTAAGTTAAAACAGTGTTTTGGGAGCTACTCCTTAGCAAAACACGAAATAGTGTTTTCTCATCAGATCTAGCCCACAATCATAGAAGAACACTTATTAGGGCCTGAGCCCAAAGGGCAAAGACCCTATTAAGACCCAATTGTATTTCGTGTGTTTGTTTCTTTCTTATTCTTTCTTTATTAATACACCACTTCAACCCTAAATTTGACCCCCTGAACAAGCTCAAAAACTCACCAAATTTGCACGCACATCAGGTCTGGTGAAAAATTTCACACTGTGCTGAACAAAAGTTATTAAAAACTTTGTAATAATTCGAACGGTTTAGATCTAGTAAGCCCTGAAAGTTGTAGTGCGACATCACACTTTACAATGTAAACCAATGGGGAGGCAATCTCTGGGCATGGACTTTGTGCCAAACTCGGGCGTCTAATATACATACATATTTACAATTTATCACATACATATTTAAACTCTTTCTGTGTGTGTGTGTGTATGTAAATCACAATTTATGTTGTTTTTAGGGGTGCTCGATTATGGCAAAAATCATAATCACAATTATTTTTGTTCAATATTGAGATCATGATTATTTAATATGATTACTTTTATTTTATTTTTTCCAGTTGCCGATGTTGATATATGCACATATTTTTTCCACTTAGCTGAGGAGACTATTACACATGCAATCATATATTGTACTATTGATCAAGAAAGACTATAGCCTTTATGTGGGAAGAACTTTAATGCTGAGCTACTGAACTCCAGTCTTCCTAAGTTCTTCCTTCATATATTGTCTTTCTTGATCATAGTATAATCTATGCTTGCATGCATAATAGCCTCCTCAGCCAGTTGGTAAAAATATGTGCATATATCGGCATCGGCAATCGGCCACAATGAGTTGGAAATATCAGCATATCGTATATTGGCAAAAATCCAATGTCGTGCATCCCTAGTTAAAAGTCTTTATATTCCTAAAAATAGACTTGATGAAAATTAGGAAATTAATTTGTTTTACACACAAACTCATCAAGGGTTTTCAATTCAATAATTGAAATTCAAGTGAATGGGCACAAAACTTGCATGACTTTTATGACACAGGTGTCAGCAAGGCAGCCATGTCTCACCCTGCAGAAAATTCCTCACACAGTTGAGATTTGATGTTTCGCCATGACAGAGGAAGTTGCTATAACTTTATTGTAAATGCTCCAGTCTGCACCAAACTTTACATGTTTGATAAGACTCCCGGCCTGAACACGTCTACATGACAATGTTCCATCAGTGAAGCAAACTGGCTGAATAGCGCTCCCTACAAAATTTCAGTAAAGCAGACCCAACAGCGGGCAAAATAGTGTACAAAGGAAGTGATGTTTATCTCCTTCTTGCACTGTCTGAAAACAGCCCAGGTCTGAAGACATCTTCATGCCCGTCACAGAAGCCCTTCGATTGCGGCCCAATGTGCGCAAGGGCGCGAAGGGCCCGTTCAATGCTGCTTGCAGCTTTAATTCTATAGAGTTTAAGGATACACAGAGAAAAATATTTTGTCTTCTTTTCCACTGTTCCTTCTGTAAAATGGTGTTCTGGGAGCTTCTCCTTACAACAATACCTTTCCACTTTTATGATGAAAAAAATACTGTTTTCTCATCAGATCTAGCCCAAAATCATAGAAAAACACTGATTTTATAAAGAGTTTCAGTATGAAGAGACAAAAACCTTTTGTCTCACCTCTGTCTTTTTTCCACTGTGTCTTCCCCAAAAACAGTGTTTCAGGACCAATAGATAAAAACCTATTTAGTCCACATCTGTCCATCTTTCATTGTTTCTTCTGTAAAAGCAATGTTCCTAGAAAGTCTTCCTAGGAAAAAAACCTTTATACTTTCATGGTGGAAGAATTCATTTCTTCTCATCAGATCTAGCCCAAAACCATACAAAAACCCTGAATATCTGTGGAGTTTCAGGACACACAAAGAAATACCTTTCTCTTTCACTTCTGCCCATTTTCCACTTGTTCTTCCTTAAAAACAAGTGTTTGAAAGCAAATCACTAGAAAACATTTTTCCACTTTCATGATGTGTTCTCATCATCAGATCTAATGCTCAATCATAGAAAAACATTGATTTTATCAAGAGTTTCAGTATGAAGAGACAAAAACCTTTTGCCTCCCCTCTGTCCTTTTTCCACTTTTTCTTCTCCAAAAAGAATGTTTCTAGAAAGAGTTTCAGGACTGATGTGGTGTAAAAATCTCTTTAAACCACATCTGTCCATCTTTCATTGTTTCTGCTGTAAAAACAGTGTTCCAGGAACATCTCCCTAGAAAAAAAATGTATATACTTGGATGAAAAATTAGTGTCTTCTCATCAGAACTAGACCAGAATCATAGAATAACAGTGAATATATGAGGAGTTTCAGGATACACAGAGAAATTCCTTTTTATTTCACCTCTGCCCATTTTCCACTTCTTCTTCCTTAGAAACAGTGGTCTGGGAGCTCATCACGACAAAAATCCTTTTCACTTTAATATGGAAGTTAGTGGTTTCTTGTCAGATCTAGTCCAAAATCATAGAAAAACACGGATTCTATAAAGTGTTTCAGTATAAACAGACAAAGGCCTTTTGTCTTACTTCTGTCCTTTTTCCAGTTTCTTCTCCAAAAACAGTGTTTCTGGAAAGAGGTTCATAACTGATAGATAAAATACTCTTTACATCACATCTGTCCATCTTTCATTGTTTCTGCTGTAAAAACAGTGTTCTAGGAAACTTCTCCCTAGTAAAAAACCTTTACACCTTCATGGTGGAATTATTAGTGACTTCTCATCAGAGGTAGCCAAGAATCATACAAAAACACTGAGAGCCCTATTTTAATGATGTAAAGCACATGGTCTGAAGCGCATGGCGCAATTGCATTGAGGGTGTGTCCAAATCCACTTTTGCTATTTTAACGGCGGAAAAATAGTCGCTGCGCCAGGCGCGTGGTTCAAAGGGGTTGTCCATAGTCTCCTAATTAATCATGGGTGTGTTTTCAGCGTAACATGCAATAAACCAATCACAGTGTCATCTCCCATTCCCTTTAAGAGCCAGGTGCGCTTTCACCTTAGCGGATTGCCATTATAACAGCGCATTTGCCAAGTAGTAAGAAGGAGCGCTAATGAGCACACTGCTGCTCCTGGAACTTCCCCTGGTGCCAGACCACGAGTTTAAGGTCCTGTTCATTAATTTGTTGCAAATTTATGTTCGTTTGGTTTTTGAAAAGGTTTATTTTTTTAATTACAGCTTTGGTTTCTTTAAAATCGTTTTGTTCAGTAATGGAGTGACAGGTCAAATCAGCAGGGTTTTAATTGCTGAAAGTATGGAAACCTGATCACTGTACTCTCAAAAATGTTAAAGAATATTTGTTAAATATTGTTCAAAAATCAAAGAATTAATTTGAATCATGTAAAGAATCAACACAGTTATCAGGACTTGATCAGCTGTCTAAGGTTCTGATCCGGCTGCTGGCAGCAGCTAGAAGCTGTGTAGATTTATTTCCCTCGTTAGTTTAATCATTGTTTTCACCTCATTTATTTCCTCATGTGTTCCTCATGTCATCATGTATTGATGCAGCAGGAAAGCCGATCTGTGTCTGGTCTGTTGCTGTCTGCCTGTTTAAATACCTACATGATTACACGATTTGGTCAAATAATTAAACAATTTAATCCATCATTACTCCAATTAGTTAATTCTGTTGTGCACCATGTTTACAGAAATCTAATGGCCTTCTTCCATATGGCAGAAATACCCACACTGAATAGTGAACCACTGCAATTAAATCTGTGATGCACAATGCAAATGGTTTTCCCTCAGACTGGACAGCAGAACAAAATATGTTGTTTACCCTTAATGACATAAACTGTAGTAAAAGAGCCTGTTGCTTGCAGTTCTATGTCTCCCAGCTCTCCTTGGCTGTTTCCTCTTTTACCAATTCTCCTTTGCAATATATAAAACTGATCTACTGACCAAACAGCACAAAACATTTTGCATAGACCAATGTTTACTGACCAATACTATTGAACTCCAGTCTTCCTAAGTTCTTCCTTCATATATTGTCTTTCTTGATCATAGTATAATCTATGCTTGCATGCATAATAGCCTCCTCAGCTAGCTGGTAAAAATATGTGCATATATCGGCATCGGCAATCGGCCACAATGAGTTGGAAATATCAGCATATCAGATATTGGCAAAAATCCAATGTCGTGCATCCCTAGTTAAAAGTCTTTATATTCCTAAAAATAGACTTGATGAAAATTAGGAAATTAATTTGTTTTATACACAAACTCATCAAGGGTTTTCAATTTAATAATTGAAATTCAAGTGAATGGGCACAAAACTTGCATGATTTTTATGACACAGGTGTGAGCAAGGCAGCCATGTCTCACCCTGCAGAAAATTCTCATCCTCACACATTTGAGATTTGATGTTTCACTATGGTAGAGGAAGTTGCTATAACTTTATTGTAAATGCTCCAGTCTGCACCAAACTTTACATGTTTGATAAGACTTCCGGCCTGAACAGATGTACATGACAATATTACATCAGTGATGCAAACCGGCTGAATAGCGCCCCCTACGAAATTTCAGTAAAGCAGCCCCAGCAGCAGGCAAAATAGTGGACAAAGAAAGTGATGTTTACCTCCTTCTTGCACTGTCTGAAAACAGCCCGGGTCTGAAGACATCTACATGCCCGTCACAGAAGCCCTTCAATTGCGCCGTGGCCTGACGTGCGCAAGGGTGCGAGGGCCCGTTCAACGCTGCTTACAGCTTTAATTAGGGCCTGAGCCAAACACACCCTGCTCGCTTTGTGAAGCGACCAAGTAAGAGGCATAAGTCTGGGCAGGGGCAGAGTAGCTGTGTGTTCTTTTCAGCATCAGTTGCTGTTGTTTAGCTTTTAAGCTTTATTGCTATTGTTCTTGTTGTGTGAGTTGACGGACCGCCGAGTCCATTTTTCTCTGCTTTACTCTGAGGAGTATTTTAAGTGCGGCCTGTTAGTTATGTTCACTACGCTAGACTATTTTGTGTTTGTCCCGCTCGGGACTACTGCTGTGTTTCTGCCACCGTGAGTGAGAAAGTAACTGCTTTGTCGATCTGAAACCAGACAACGTGCGTTACAGACTGCCGTCCGTACGTGCGCTCTCTGTGGACAAAAGAGCCGCTTCTCTCCCTCTCACGATCGCTTTCCCTCCTTCCTCTCTTGCTACTAACACACACACTCACACGTGCGCACAGATACACGCACCGACATCTTTTTGCACATCTGATGGTCAGATAACATCGGACAAAGCTTTGCGTTGTCTTTCGTTATCTGCCATCAGACATGTGTGTTTTTCACGGGATTGGGTGAGGGCAAGACGCCGACCACCAGTCACCTTGTTTTTGTCTAGCCAAGACACCGCCGTACTTCTGCCATCGGGTCTCGCGTGACGTGACTTACTCCCACAGTCACGTCCGCGTCGCAGACCGTCAACGTCATCACATCAGGCCCCGTCGCCATCTCTCTCTCACACACACACACACATATATACATACATACATACATATATACATACATGCATTCCCCTGCAAGTGTCCAACCCTGTGCAAAGCTGTTTGGTAGAATTAGATTTTAGAATAGCTATGTATTGAATGAAGCATTTGTTAACTTTGTTAATTTTGCTAAGTTGAATAAACACTGTTATATCTTTACAGAGAAGTTCTTTTGTCATTATTGTGTAACATATTATGACAAGTGGCTGATTGAAGGAGTCAGAGCTCGAATTCAACCCTTCTTTGTTCACCCTTGAATGATTATCTCTCAGATATTAACATTCTAGGTGAACTCCCATTTATGAGATTACCTTGTTCGGTTATTGGTCCCGGTTTCTGGGTGGTGCTCCGTATTTGTTAGTTCATATTAATAATTCTATTAATTGTTATAATTAATTATTATTGATAATTGATAATTATAGCAAATAATCAACTGGGTTCCTCACAGATCCTACAGTTGGTGCCTGAATTATTGATTAAGGTTAACAATATTTTGATTTCATAATTCATAATTGTCTGTGAACAGAGGGGTGGGCTCACAGAGAGACACTGGTTAGTATCGTGTGTCAAAAGACTCTCACACTGATCATCTCCAAACATTTTCTTGGTTCCCAGAAGCTTAGTTGACTGCGCCGCAGCCCGATGTGTGCAAGGGCGCGAAGGCCCGTTCAACGCTGCTTGCAGCTTTAATTAGGGCCCGAGCGCTGACCAGCGCGAAGCCCTCTTGTTATTATTAGGGCCCGAGCGCTGACCAGCGCGAAGCCCTCTTGTTTCCAAAGGAATTATTATTATAATTATTTATTATAATTATTATTATTATTATTATTATTATTATTATTATTATTATTATTACAACTCTTTGACCTCAAATAACTTCTACAAACGTGTACCAAAACTCACAAAAATTGGTGTGCACGTCAGCTCTGGTGAAAATCGCAGATTTTATGCGTATTGTAAGTCCTACAGGAAGTCGGCCATCTTGATAAAAGTGGTCATTTTTCACATTTTTTTGACCATTTCGCATACTTTGTATTTTAACGAACTCCTCCTACAGAATTCATCGTAACAACTTCAAAATCAGTGTGTGTCATCTACACTAGCGTGTGATCAAAAGTTATCAAAAGATTTAGTTATCATTGAAGCGTGTGGCCGTGGCGTGGCGTTGAGTTTTGATGTTTCGCCATGACAGAGGAAGTTGCTGTAACTCTAGTGTACATGGTCGGATCTGCCTGAAACTTGACATTTGAGAACAGTCCAGGCCTGAACACGTCTACATGATAATATTCAGTCAGTGATGCAAATTGGCTCCATAGCGCCCCCTACAACATTTGAATGCAGCAGATCCAGCAGCAGGCAGAATACGTGAATGAGGAAGTGACGTTTATCTCCCCTTGCACTGTCTGAAAACAGCCCACGTCTGGGGACATCTACATGCCCGCACCCCTTCACCAGCGCCGCGCCCCGACGCGAGGGCCCGATCATCGCTGCTTGCAGCTTAATTAGGGCCCGAGCGCTGACCAGCGCGAAGCCCTCTTGTTTCCAAAGGAATTATTAGGGCCCGAGCACCGACCGGTGCGAAGCCCTATTGAAACTGAAGGAGTTATTATTATTATTCCTCCGAAACAAACGCATTTTTGAGGGCCTAAACATGCACGAAAACTCATGAAAATTTGCACAGATGTCAGGACTGGCGAAAATTTCGATATTTTATGGGTCTCGAAATAAAGCGGGACAAAATGGCTCGACAGTGCCACCTAGAAAGTCAAGAAAATTGAGCCCCTCGATACAGATTGTCGTAGGAGAACGAAATTCAGTATGCATATGTATCATGACCAGACGCACCAAAAAGTCTCAAGGACACATAGCCTAACTCCAACAGGAAGTCGGCCATTTTGTATCAAAGTTGAAATTTTGCACCGATTTTGTCATTTCCAGCCCGCATACTTTAACGAACTCCTCCTAGAGATTTGACCCCAGGACTTTCAAATTCGGTCCGTATCATCTACAGGCATAGGAGATTAAAAGTTGTTAAAACAATTCTCATTAGTCTTTCCTAGGGGGCGTGGCTGGGCGGCGAATTTCGATCCTTCGCCATGAAAAATGAAACGGCTATAACTCCGGCATACATGATCCTAAGAGAGCCAAACCTTTTGTGCTTCATAAGAGTCCCGCCCTGAACGGGTCCATGTGACAATACAGGATATGAGTCATAGCGCCACCTCCTGGCAACAGGAAGTTACATGTTTTACGCTCTGACGCCCTGTGGGCAGCACGGTGATGGAATCCAGCTGAAATTTACTGAGAATAGCCTCAAGACCTTGGAGATCTTATATTATGAAGTTGGTGACCCTTCGTTGAAAGGTGTTGCCATGGCGACGCGGCGAATTTCGATGTGACGCCATGAAATTTCAATGCCTTATAACTTGACTCCACGTGGTCTGATCTTTTCCAAATTTCATATGCTTGTTAAGAGTCCCAATCTGAACACATGTTCAGTCTCATATTTAGCGAAAGTCATAGCGCCACCTACTGGCAACAGGAAGTATCATGCGTCGTACTTTGTCTAATTACTCCTAGGAAATTTGGCTGATGCACCTGAAATTAAGTCAGCTAATAAACAAGACCTTGGTGATGCTACATTTGGCAGCTCATGACCCAAAACTGAATGCTGTTACCATGGCGACACATCCTTCGCCATGAAATATGATACTGTTTTTCAGGGAGAAGGGATTGCTCTACAGTCATGAAACTTGACACGCATGTCTAGAGTGATGTCAGCTAAAATCCTATGTGGTCGCTTTGAATGGGCGTGGCAAAATGGCTCAACAGCGCCCCCTTTAAAATTTCAAAATTGCAGCCCCGCCTTCCAGATTAACGTAGAAAGATGAAATTCACAGGGCACATGTATAATGTCAACATGCACAAAAAAGCCTCTTGAAGCCTTATTGTAAGTCGAACAGGAAGTCGGCCATCTTGAAAAAAATGGTACATTTTCGCCTTTTCTTGGCCATTTCGCATACCTTGTATTTTAAAGAACTCCTCCTACAGAATCCATGGTAAGGACTTCAAAATCAGTGTGTGTCATCTAGACTAGTGTATGATCATGATGGTTTGGCCGTGGCGTGGCGTTGACTTTTGATGTTTCGCCATGACAGAGGAAATTGATATAACTTGAGTGTACACGGTTGGATCTACCTCAAACTTTACACAACAAGTCACTGACAAAAGCCCTTCGACTGAGCGTCACTTCGACATGCGCTGGGGTGCGAGGGCCCGATCATCGCTGCTTGCAGGTTTAATTAGGGCCCGAGCACCGACCGGTGCGAAGCCCTATTGAAACTGAAGGAATTATTATTATTATTATTAGGGCCCGAGCACCGACCGGTGCGAAGCCCTATTGAAACTGAAGGAGTTATTATTATTAGGGCCCGAGCACCGACCGGTGCGAAGCCCTATTGAAACTGAAGGAGTTATTATTATTATTAGGGCCCGAGCACCGACCGGTGCGAAGCCCTATTGAAACTGAAGGAGTTATTATTATTATTATTATTATTATTATTATTCCTCCGAAACAAACGCATTTTTGAGGGCCTAAACATGCACGAAAACTCATGAAAATTTGCACAGATGTCAGGACTGGCGAAAATTGCGATATTTTATGGGTCTCGAAATAAAGCGGGACAAAATGGCTCGACAGCGCCACCTAGAAAGTCAAGAAAATTGAGCCCCTCGATACAGATTGTCGTAGGAGAACGAAATTCGGTATGCATATGTATCATGACCAGACGCACCAAAAAGTCTCAAGGACACATAGCCTAACTCCAACAGGAAGTCGGCCATTTTGTATCAAAGTTGAAATTTTGCACCGATTTTGTCATTTCCAGCCCGCATACTTTAACGAACTCCTCCTAGAGATTTGACCCCAGGACTTTCAAATTCGGTCCGTATCATCTACAGGCATAGGAGATTAAAAGTTATTAAAACAATTCTCATTAGTCTTTCCTAGGGGGCGTGGCTGGGCGGCGAATTTCGATCCTTCGCCATGAAAAATGAAACGGCTATAACTCCGGCATACATGATCCTAAGAGAGCCAAACCTTTTGTGCTTCATAAGAGTCCCGCCCTGAAAGGGTCCATGTGACAATACAGGATATGAGTCATAGCGCCACCTCCTGGCAACAGGAAGTTACATGTTTTACGCTCTGACGCCCTGTGGGCAGCACGGTGATGGAATCCAGCTGAAATTTACTGAGAATAGCCTCAAGACCTTGGAGATCTTATATTATGAAGTTGGTGACCCTTCGTTGAAAGGTGTTGCCATGGCGACGCGGCGAATTTCGATGTGACGCCATGAAATTTCAATGCCTTATAACTTGACTCCACGTGGTCTGATCTTTTCCAAATTTCATATGCTTGTTAAGAGTCCCAATCTGAACACATGTTCAGTCTCATATTTAGCGAAAGTCATAGCGCCACCTACTGGCAACAGGAAGTATCATGCGTCGTACTTTGTCTAATTACTCCTAGGAAATTTGGCTGATGCACCTGAAATTAAGTCAGCTAATAAACAAGACCTTGGTGATGCTACATTTGGCAGCTCATGACCCAAAACTGAATGCTGTTACCATGGCGACACATCCTTCGCCATGAAATATGATACTGTTTTTCAGGGAGAAGGGATTGCTCTACAGTCATGAAACTTGACACACATGTCTAGAGTGATGTCAGCTAAAATCCTATGTGGTCGCTTTGAATGGGCGTGGCAAAATGGCTCAACAGCGCCCCCTTTAAAATTTCAAAATTGCAGCCCCGCCTTCCAGATTAACGTAGAAAGATGAAATTCACAGGGCACATGTATAATGTCAACACGCACAAAAAAGCCTCTTGAAGCCTTATTGTAAGTCGAACAGGAAGTCGGCCATCTTGAAAAACTGGTCAATTTTCGCCTTTTCTTGGCCATTTCGCATACCTTGTATTTTAAAGAACTCCTCCTACAGAATTCATCGTAAGGACTTCAAAATCAGTGTGTGTCATCTAGACTAGTGTATGATCATGATGGTTTGGCCGTGGCGTGGCGTTGAGTTTTGATGTTTCGCCATGACAGAGGAAATTGATATAACTTGAGTGTACACGGTTGGATCTGCCTCAAACTTTACACAACAAGTCACTGACAAAAGCCCTTCGACTGAGCGTCACTTGGACATGCGCTGGGGTGCGAGGGCCCGATCATCGCTGCTTGCAGCTTTAATTAGGGCCCGAGCACCGACCGGTGCGAAGCCCTATTGAAACTGAAGGAGTTATTATTATTATTATTAGGGCCCGAGCACCGACCGGTGCGAAGCCCTATTGAAACTGAAGGAGTTATTATTATTATTATTATTATTATTATTATTATTATTATTCCTCCGAAACAAACGCATTTTTGAGGGCCTAAACATGCACGAAAACTCATGAAAATTTGCACAGATGTCAGGACTGGCGAAAATTGCGATATTTTATGGGTCTCGAAATAAAGCGGGACAAAATGGCTCGACAGCGCCACCTAGAATTGACCCCCTCGATACAGATTGTCGTAGGAGAACGAAATTCGGTATGCATATGTATCATGACCAGACGCACCAAAAAGTCCCAAGGACACATAGCCTAACTCCAACAGGAAGTCGGCCATTTTGTATCAAAGTTGAAATTTTGTCATTTCCAGCCCGCATACTTTAACGAACTCCTCCTAGAGATTTGACCCCAGGACTTTCAAATTCGGTCCGTATCATCTACAGGCATAGGAGATTAAAAGTTATTAAAACAATTCTCATTAGTCTTTCCTAAGGGGCGTGGCTGGGCGGCGAATTTCGATCCTTCGCCATGAAAAATGAAACGGCTATAACTCCGGCATACATGATCCTAAGAGAGCCAAACCTTTTGTGCTTCATAAGAGTCCCGCCCTGAACGGGTCCATGTGACAATACAGGATATGAGTCATAGCGCCACCTCCTGGCAACAGGAAGTTACATGTTTTACGCTCTGACGCCCTGTGGGCAGCACGGTGATGGAATCCAGCTGAAATTTACAGAGAATAGCCTCAAGACCTTGGAGATCTTATATTATGAAGTTGGTGACCCTTCGTTGAAAGGTGTTGCCATGGCGACGCGGCGAATTTCGCTGTGACGCCATGAAATTTCAATGCCTTATAACTTGACTCCACGTGGTCTGATCTTTTCCAAATTTCATATGCTTGTTAAGAGTCCCGATCTGAACACATGTTCAGTCTCATATTTAGCGAAAGTCATAGCGCCACCTACTGGCAACAGGAAGTATCATGCGTCGTACTTTGTCTAATTACTCCTAGGAAATTTGGCTGATGCACCTGAAATTAAGTCAGCTAATAAACAAGACCTTGGTGATGCTACATTTGGCAGCTCATGACCCAAAACTGAATGCTGTTACCATGGCGACACATCCTTCGCCATGAAATATGATACTGTTTTTCAGGGAGAAGGGATTGCTCTACAGTCATGAAACTTGACACACATGTCTAGAGTGATGTCAGCTAAAATCCTATGTGGTCACTTTGAATGGGCGTGGCAAAATGGCTCAACAGCGCCCCCTTTAAAAAATGAAACGGCTATAACTCCGGCATACATGATCCTAAGAGAGCCAAACCTTTTGTGCTTCATAAGAGTCCCGCCCTGAACGGGTCCATGTGACAATACAGGATATGAGTCATAGCGCCACCTCCTGGCAACAGGAAGTTACATGTTTTACGCTCTGACGCCCTGTGGGCAGCACGGTGATGGAATCCAGCTGAAATTTACTGAGAATAGCCTCAAGACCTTGGAGATCTTATATTATGAAGTTGGTGACCCTTCGTTGAAAGGTGTTGCCATGGCGACGCGGCGAATTTCGCTGTGACGCCATGAAATTTCAATGCCTTATAACTTGACTCCACGTGGTCTGATCTTTTCCACATTTCATATGCTTGTTAAGAGTCCCTATCTGAACACATGTTCAGTCTCATATTTAGCGAAAGTCATAGCGCCACCTACTGGCAACAGGAAGTATCATGCGTCGTACTTTGTCTAATTACTCCTAGGAAATTTGGCTGATGCACCTGAAATTAAGTCAGCTAATAAACAAGACCTTGGTGATGCTACATTTGGCAGCTCATGACCCAAAACTGAATGCTGTTACCATGGCGACACATCCTTCGCCATGAAATATGATACTGTTTTTCAGGGAGAAGGGATTGCTCTACAGTCATGAAACTTGACACACATGTCTAGAGTGATGTCAGCTAAAATCCTATGTGGTCGCTTTGAATGGGCGTGGCAAAATGGCTCAACAGCGCCCCCTTTAAAATTTCAAAATTGCAGCCCCGCCTTCCAGATTAACGTAGAAAGATGAAATTCACAGGGCACATGTATAATGTCAACACGCACAAAAAAGCCTCTTGAAGCCTTATTGTAAGTGGAACAGGAAGTCGGCCATCTTGAAAAAAATGGTACATTTTCGCCTTTTCTTGGCCATTTCGCATACCTTGTATTTTAAAGAACTCCTCCTACAGAATCCATGGTAAGGACTTAAAAATCAGTGTGTGTCATCTAGACTAGTGTATGATCATGATGGTTTGGCCGTGGCGTGGCGTTGAGTTTTGATGTTTCGCCATGACAGAGGAAATTGATATAACTTGAGTGTACACGGTTGGATCTGCCTCAAACTTTTCACAACAAGTCACTGACAAAAGCCCTTCGACTGAGCGTCACTTCGACATGCGCTGGGGTGCGAGGGCCCGATCATCGCTGCTTGCAGCTTTAATTAGGGCCCGAGCACCGACCGGTGCGAAGCCCTATTGAAACTGAAGGAGTTATTATTATTATTAGGGCCCGAGCACCGACCGGTGCGAAGCCCTATTGAAACTGAAGGAATTATTATTATTATTATTATTCCTCCGAAACAAACGCATTTTTGAGGGCCTAAACATGCACGAAAACTCATGAAAATTTGCACAGATGTCAAGACTGGCGAAAATTGCGATATTTTATGGGTCTCGAAATAAAGCGGGACAAAATGGCTCGACAGCGCCACCTAGAAAGTCAAGAAAATTGAGCCCCTCGATACAGATTGTCGTAGGAGAACGAAATTCGGTATGCATATGTATCATGACCAGACGCACCAAAAAGTCTCAAGGACACATAGCCTAACTCCAACAGGAAGTCGGCCATTTTGTATCAAAGTTGAAATTTTGCACCGATTTTGTCATTTCCAGCCCGCATACTTTAACGAACTCCTCCTAGAGATTTGACCCCAGGACTTTCAAATTCGGTCCGTATCATCTACAGGCATAGGAGATTAAAAGTTATTAAAACAATTCTCATTAGTCTTTCCTAGGGGGCGTGGCTGGGCGGCGAATTTCGATCCTTCGCCATGAAAAATGAAACGGCTATAACTCCGGCATACATGATCCTAAGAGAGCCAAACCTTTTGTGCTTCATAAGAGTCCCGCCCTGAACGGGTCCATGTGACAATACAGGATATGAGTCATAGCGCCACCTCCTGGCAACAGGAAGTTACATGTTTTACGCTCTGACGCCCTGTGGGCAGCACGGTGATGGAATCCAGCTGAAATTTACTGAGAATAGCCTCAAGACCTTGGAGATCTTATATTATGAAGTTGGTGACCCTTCGTTGAAAGGTGTTGCCATGGCGACGCGGCCAATTTCGATGTGACGCCATGAAATTTCAATGCCTTATAACTTGACTCCACGTGGTCTGATCTTTTCCAAATTTCATATGCTTGTTAAGAGTCCCGATCTGAACACATGTTCAGTCTCATATTTAGCGAAAGTCATAGCGCCACCTACTGGCAACAGGAAGTATCATGCGTCGTACTTTGTCTAATTACTCCTAGGAAATTTGGCTGATGCACCTGAAATTAAGTCAGCTAATAAACAAGACCTTGGTGATGCTACATTTGGCAGCTCATGACCCAAAACTGAATGCTGTTACCATGGCGACACATCCTTCGCCATGAAATATCATACTGTTTTTCAGGGAGAAGGGATTGCTCTACAGTCATGAAACTTGACACACATGTCTAGAGTGATGTCAGCTCAAATCCTATGTGGTCGCTTTGAATGGGCGTGGCAAAATGGCTCAACAGCGCCCCCTTTAAAAAATGAAACGGCTATAACTCCGGCATACATGATCCTAAGAGAGCCAAACCTTTTGTGCTTCATAAGAGTCCCGCCCTGAACGGGTCCATGTGACAATACAGGATATGAGTCATAGCGCCACCTCCTGGCAACAGGAAGTTAAATGTTTTACGCTCTGACGCCCTGTGGGCAGCACGGTGATGGAATCCAGCTGAAATTTACTGAGAATAGCCTCAAGACCTTGGAGATCTTATATTATGAAGTTGGTGACCCTTCGTTGAAAGGTGTTGCCATGGCGACGCGGCGAATTTCGATGTGACGCCATGAAATTTCAATGCCTTATAACTTGACTCCACGTGGTCTGATCTTTTCCAAATTTCATATGCTTGTTAAGAGTCCCGATCTGAACACATGTTCAGTCTCATATTTAGCGAAAGTCATAGCGCCACCTACTGGCAACAGGAAGTATCATGCGTCGTACTTTGTCTAATTACTCCTAGGAAATTTGGCTGATGCACCTGAAATTAAGTCAGCTAATAAACAAGACCTTGGTGATGCTACATTTGGCAGCTCATGACCCAAAACTGAATGCTGTTACCATGGCGACACATCCTTTGCCATGAAATACGATACTGTTTTTCAGGGAGAAGGGATTGCTCTACAGTCATGAAACTTGACACACATGTCTAGAGTGATGTCAGCTAAAATCCTATGTGGTCACTTTGAATGGGCGTGGCAAAATGGCTCAACAGCGCCCCCTTTAAAATTTCAAAATTGCAGCCCCGCCTTCCAGATTAACGTAGAAAGATGAAATTCACAGGGCACATGTATAATGTCAACACGCACAAAAAAGCCTCTTGAAGCCTTATTGTAAGTGGAACAGGAAGTCGGCCATCTTGAAAAAAATGGTACATTTTCGCCTTTTCTTGGCCATTTCGCATACCTTGTATTTTAAAGAACTCCTCCTACAGAATCCATGGTAAGGACTTAAAAATCAGTGTGTGTCATCTAGACTAGTGTATGATCATGATGGTTTGGCCGTGGCGTGGCGTTGAGTTTTGATGTTTCGCCATGACAGAGGAAATTGATATAACTTGAGTGTACACGGTTGGATCTGCCTCAAACTTTACACAAGTCACTGACAAAAGCCCTTCGACTGAGCGTCACTTCGACATGCGCTGGGGTGCGAGGGCCCGATCATCGCTGCTTGCAGCTTTAATTAGGGCCCGAGCACCGACCGGTGCGAAGCCCTATTGAAACTGAAGGAATTATTATTATTATTATTATTCCTCCGAAACAAACGCATTTTTGAGGGCCTAAACATGCACGAAAACTCATGAAAATTTGCACAGATGTCAAGACTGGCGAAAATTGCGATATTTTATGGGTCTCGAAATAAAGCGGGACAAAATGGCTCGACAGCGCCACCTAGAAAGTCAAGAAAATTGAGCCCCTCGATACAGATTGTCGTAGGAGAACGAAATTCGGTATGCATATGTATCATGACCAGACGCACCAAAAAGTCTCAAGGACACATAGCCTAACTCCAACGGGAAGTCGGCCATTTTGTATCAAAGTTGAAATTTTGCACCGATTTTGTCATTTCCAGCCCGCATACTTTAACGAACTCCTCCTAGAGATTTGACCCCAGGACTTTCAAATTCGGTCCGTATCATCTACAGGCATAGGAGATTAAAAGTTATTAAAACAATTCTCATTAGTCTTTCCTAGGGGGCGTGGCTGGGCGGCGAATTTCGATCCTTCGCCATGAAAAATGAAACGGCTATAACTCCGGCATACATGATCCTAAGAGAGCCAAACCTTTTGTGCTTCATAAGAGTCCCGCCCTGAACGGGTCCATGTGACAATACAGGATATGAGTCATAGCGCCACCTCCTGGCAACAGGAAGTTACATGTTTTACGCTCTGACGCCCTGTGGGCAGCACGGTGATGGAATCCAGCTGAAATTTACTGAGAATAGCCTCAAGACCTTGGAGATCTTATATTATGAAGTTGGTGACCCTTCGTTGAAAGGTGTTGCCATGGCGACGCGGCCAATTTCGATGTGACGCCATGAAATTTCAATGCCTTATAACTTGACTCCACGTGGTCTGATCTTTTCCAAATTTCATATGCTTGTTAAGAGTCCCAATCTGAACACATGTTCAGTCTCATATTTAGCGAAAGTCATAGCGCCACCTACTGGCAACAGGAAGTATCATGCGTCGTACTTTGTCTAATTACTCCTAGGAAATTTGGCTGATGCACCTGAAATTAAGTCAGCTAATAAACAAGACCTTGGTGATGCTACATTTGGCAGCTCATGACCCAAAACTGAATGCTGTTACCATGGCGACACATCCTTCGCCATGAAATATCATACTGTTTTTCAGGGAGAAGGGATTGCTCTACAGTCATGAAACTTGACACACATGTCTAGAGTGATGTCAGCTAAAATCCTATGTGGTCGCTTTGAATGGGCGTGGCAAAATGGCTCAACAGCGCCCCCTTTAAAAAATGAAACGGCTATAACTCCGGCATACATGATCCTAAGAGAGCCAAACCTTTTGTGCTTCATAAGAGTCCCGCCCTGAACGGGTCCATGTGACAATACAGGATATGAGTCATAGCGCCACCTCCTGGCAACAGGAAGTTAAATGTTTTACGCTCTGACGCCCTGTGGGCAGCACGGTGATGGAATCCAGCTGAAATTTACTGAGAATAGCCTCAAGACCTTGGAGATCTTATTTTATGAAGTTGGTGACCCTTCGTTGAAAGGTGTTGCCATGGCGACGCGGCGAATTTCGATGTGACGCCATGAAATTTCAATGCCTTATAACTTGACTCCACGTGGTCTGATCTTTTCCAAATTTCATATGCTTGTTAAGAGTCCCGATCTGAACACATGTTCAGTCTCATATTTAGCGAAAGTCATAGCGCCACCTACTGGCAACAGGAAGTATCATGCGTCGTACTTTGTCTAATTACTCCTAGGAAATTTGGCTGATGCACCTGAAATTAAGTCAGCTAATAAACAAGACCTTGGTGATGCTACATTTGGCAGCTCATGACCCAAAACTGAATGCTGTTACCATGGCGACACATCCTTTGCCATGAAATACGATACTGTTTTTCAGGGAGAAGGGATTGCTCTACAGTCATGAAACTTGACACACATGTCTAGAGTGATGTCAGCTAAAATCCTATGTGGTCACTTTGAATGGGCGTGGCAAAATGGCTCAACAGCGCCCCCTTTAAAATTTCAAAATTGCAGCCCCGCCTTCCAGATTAACGTAGAAAGATGAAATTCACAGGGCACATGTATAATGTCAACACGCACAAAAAAGCCTCTTGAAGCCTTATTGTAAGTGGAACAGGAAGTCGGCCATCTTGAAAAAAATGGTACATTTTCGCCTTTTCTTGGCCATTTCGCATACCTTGTATTTTAAAGAACTCCTCCTACAGAATCCATGGTAAGGACTTCAAAATCAGTGTGTGTCATCTAGACTAGTGTATGATCATGATGGTTTGGCCGTGGCGTGGCGTTGAGTTTTGATGTTTCGCCATGACAGAGGAAATTGATATAACTTGAGTGTACACGGTTGGATCTGCCTCAAACTTTACACAAGTCACTGACAAAAGCCCTTCGACTGAGCGTCACTTCGACATGCGCTGGGGTGCGAGGGCCCGATCATCGCTGCTTGCAGCTTTAATTATTATTATTATTATTATTCCTCCGAAACAAACGCATTTTTGAGGGCCTAAACATGCACGAAAACTCATGAAAATTTGCACAGATGTCAGGACTGGCGAAAATTGCGATATTTTATGGGTCTCGAAATAAAGCAGGACAAAATGGCTCGACAGCGCCACCTAGAAAGTCAAGAAAATTGAGCCCCTCGATACAGATTGTCGTAGGAGAACGAAATTCGGTATGCATATGTATCATGACCAGACGCACCAAAAAGTCTCAAGGACACATAGCCTAACTCCAACGGGAAGTCGGCCATTTTGTATCAAAGTTGAAATTTTGCACCGATTTTGTCATTTCCAGCCCGCATACTTTAACGAACTCCTCCTAGAGATTTGACCCCAGGACTTTCAAATTCGGTCCGTATCATCTACAGGCATAGGAGATTAAAAGTTATTAAAACAATTCTCATTAGTCTTTCCTAGGGGGCGTGGCTGGGCGGCGAATTTCGATCCTTCGCCATGAAAAATGAAACGGCTATAACTCCGGCATACATGATCCTAAGAGAGCCAAACCTTTTGTGCTTCATAAGAGTCCCGCCCTGAACGGGTCCATGTGACAATACAGGATATGAGTCATAGCGCCACCTCCTGGCAACAGGAAGTTACATGTTTTACGCTCTGACGCCCTGTGGGCAGCACGGTGATGGAATCCAGCTGAAATTTACTGAGAATAGCCTCAAGACCTTGGAGATCTTATATTATGAAGTTGGTGACCCTTCGTCGAAAGGTGTTGCCATGGCGACGCGGCGAATTTCGATGTGACGCCATGAAATTTCAATGCCTTATAACTTGACTCCACGTGGTCTGATCTTTTCCAAATTTCATATGCTTGTTAAGAGTCCCAATCTGAACACATGTTCAGTCTCATATTTAGCCAAAGTCATAGCGCCACCTACTGGCAACAGGAAGTATCATGCGTCGTACTTTGTCTAATTACTCCTAGGAAATTTGGCTGATGCACCTGAAATTAAGTCAGCTAATAAACAAGACCTTGGTGATGCTACATTTGGCAGCTCATGACCCAAAACTGAATGCTGTTACCATGGCGACACATCCTTCGCCATGAAATATGATACTGTTTTTCAGGGAGAAGGGATTGCTCTACAGTCATGAAACTTGACACACATGTCTAGAGTGATGTCAGCTCAAATCCTATGTGGTCGCTTTGAATGGGCGTGGCAAAATGGCTCAACAGCGCCCCCTTTAAAATTTCAAAATTGCAGCCCCGCCTTCCAGATTAACGTAGAAAGATGAAATTCACAGGGCACATGTATAATGTCAACACGCACAAAAAAGCCTCTTGAAGCCTTATTGTAAGTGGAACAGGAAGTCGGCCATCTTGAAAAAAATGGTACATTTTCGCCTTTTCTTGGCCATTTCGCATACCTTGTATTTTAAAGAACTCCTCCTACAGAATCCATGGTAAGGACTTCAAAATCAGTGTGTGTCATCTAGACTAGTGTATGATCATGATGGTTTGGCCGTGGCGTGGCGTTGAGTTTTGATGTTTCGCCATGACAGAGGAAATTGATATAACTTGAGTGTACACGGTTGGATCTGCCTCAAACTTTACACAACAAGTCACTGACAAAAGCCCTTCGACTGAGCGTCACTTCGACATGCGCTGGGGTGCGAGGGCCCGATCATCGCTGCTTGCAGCTTTAATTAGGGCCCGAGCACCGACCGGTGCGAAGCCCTATTGAAACTGAAGGAGTTATTATTATTATTATTATTATTATTATTATTATTATTATTCCTCCGAAACAAACGCATTTTTGAGGGCCTAAACATGCACGAAAACTCATGAAAATTTGCACAGATGTCAGGACTGGCGAAAATTGCGATATTTTATGGGTCTCGAAATAAAGCGGGACAAAATGGCTCGACAGCGCCACCTAGAATTGACCCCCTCGATACAGATTGTCGTAGGAGAACGAAATTCGGTATGCATATGTATCATGACCAGACGCACCAAAAAGTCCCAAGGACACATAGCCTAACTCCAACAGGAAGTCGGCCATTTTGTATCAAAGTTGAAATTTTGTCATTTCCAGCCCGCATACTTTAACGAACTCCTCCTAGAGATTTGACCCCAGGACTTTCAAATTCGGTCCGTATCATCTACAGGCATAGGAGATTAAAAGTTATTAAAACAATTCTCATTAGTCTTTCCTAGGGGGCGTGGCTGGGCGGCGAATTTCGATCCTTCGCCATGAAAAATGAAACGGCTATAACTCCGGCATACATGATCCTAAGAGAGCCAAACCTTTTGTGCTTCATAAGAGTCCCGCCCTGAACGGGTCCATGTGACAATACAGGATATGAGTCATAGCGCCACCTCCTGGCAACAGGAAGTTACATGTTTTACGCTCTGACGCCCTGTGGGCAGCACGGTGATGGAATCCAGCTGAAATTTACAGAGAATAGCCTCAAGACCTTGGAGATCTTATATATCATGAAGTTGGTGACCCTTCGTTGAAAGGTGTTGCCATGGCGACGCGGCGAATTTCGATGTGACGCCATGAAATTTCAATGCCTTATAACTTGACTCCACGTGGTCTGATCTTTTCCAAATTTCATATGCTTGTTAAGAGTCCCGATCTGAACACATGTTCAGTCTCATATTTAGCCAAAGTCATAGCGCCACCTACTGGCAACAGGAAGTATCATGCGTCGTACTTTGTCTAATTACTCCTAGGAAATTTGGCTGATGCACCTGAAATTAAGTCAGCTAATAAACGAGACCTTGGTGATGCTACATTTGGCAGCTCATGACCCAAAACGGAATGCTGTTACCATGGCGACACATCCTTCGCCATGAAATACGATACTGTTTTTCAGGGAGAAGGGATTGCTCTACAGTCATGAAACTTGACACACATGTCTAGAGTGATGTCAGCTAAAATCCTGTGTGGTCGCTTTGAATGGGCGTGGCAAAATGGCTCAACAGCGCCCCCTTTAAAAAATGAAACGGCTATAACTCCGGCATACATGATCCTAAGAGAGCCAAACCTTTTGTGCTTCATAAGAGTCCCGCCCTGAACGGGTCCATGTGACAATACAGGATATGAGTCATAGCGCCACCTCCTGGCAACAGGAAGTTACATGTTTTACGCTCTGATGCCCTGTGGGCAGCACGGTGATGGAATCCAGCTGAAATTTACAGAGAATAGCCTCAAGACCTTGGAGATCTTATATTATGAAGTTGGTGACCCTTCGTCGAAAGGTGTTGCCATGGCGACGCGGCGAATTTCGATGTGACGCCATGAAATTTCAATGCCTTATAACTTGACTCCACGTGGTCTGATCTTTTCCAAATTTCATATGCTTGTTAAGAGTCCCGATCTGAACACATGTTCAGTCTCATATTTAGCCAAAGTCATAGCGCCACCTACTGGCAACAGGAAGTATCATGCGTCGTACTTTGTCTAATTACTCCTAGGAAATTTGGCTGATGCACCTGAAATTAAGTCAGCTAATAAACGAGACCTTGGTGATGCTACATTTGGCAGCTCATGACCCAAAACGGAATGCTGTTACCATGGCGACACATCCTTCGCCATGAAATATGATACTGTTTTTCAGGGAGAAGGGATTGCTCTACAGTCATGAAACTTGACACACATGTCTAGAGTGATGTCAGCTAAAATCCTGTGTGGTCGCTTTGAATGGGCGTGGCAAAATGGCTCAACAGCGCCCCCTTTAAAAAATGAAACGGCTATAACTCCGGCATACATGATCCTAAGAGAGCCAAACCTTTTGTGCTTCATAAAAGTCCCGCCCTGAACGGGTCCATGTGACAATACAGGATATGAGTCATAGCGCCACCTCCTGGCAACAGGAAGTTACATGTTTTACGCTCTGACGCCCTGTGGGCAGCACGGTGATGGAATCCAGCTGAAATTTACAGAGAATAGCCTCAAGACCTTGGAGATCTTATATTATGAAGTTGGTGACCCTTCGTCGAAAGGTGTTGCCATGGCGACGCGGCGAATTTCGATGTGACGCCATGAAATTTCAATGCCTTATAACTTGACTCCACGTGGTCTGATCTTTTCCAAATTTCATATGCTTGTTAAGAGTCCCGATCTGAACACATGTTCAGTCTCATATTTAGCCAAAGTCATAGCGCCACCTACTGGCAACAGGAAGTATCATGCGTCGTACTTTGTCTAATTACTCCTAGGAAATTTGGCTGATGCACCTGAAATTAAGTCAGCTAATAAACGAGACCTTGGTGATGCTACATTTGGCAGCTCATGACCCAAAACGGAATGCTGTTACCATGGCGACACATCCTTCGCCATGAAATACGATACTGTTTTTCAGGGAGAAGGGATTGCTCTACAGTCATGAAACTTGACACACATGTCTAGAGTGATGTCAGCTAAAATCCTGTGTGGTCACTTTGAATGGGCGTGGCAAAATGGCTCAACAGCGCCCCCTTTAAAATTTCAAAATTGCAGCCCCGCCTTCCAGATTAACGTAGAAAGATGAAATTCACAGGGCACATGTATAATGTCAACACGCACAAAAAAGCCTCTTGAAGCCTTATTGTAAGTCGAACAGGAAGTCGGCCATCTTGAAAAAAATGGTACATTTTCGCCTTTTCTTGGCCATTTCGCATACCTTGTATTTTAAAGAACTCCTCCTACAGAATCCATGGTAAGGACTTCAAAATCAGTGTGTGTCATCTAGACTAGTGTATGATCATGATGGTTTGGCCGTGGCGTGGCATTGAGTTTTGATGTTTCGCCATGACAGAGGAAATTGATATAACTTGAGTGTACACGGTTGGATCTGCCTCAAACTTTACACAAGTCACTGACAAAAGCCCTTCGACTGAGCGTCACTTCGACATGCGCTGGGGTGCGAGGGCCCGATCATCGCTGCTTGCAGCTTTAATTATTATTATTATTCCTCCGAAACAAACGCATTTTTGAGGGCCTAAACATGCACGAAAACTCATGAAAATTTGCACAGATGTCAGGACTGGCGATAATTGCGATATTTTATGGGTCTCGAAATAAAGCGGGACAAAATGGCTCGACAGCGCCACCTAGAATTGACCCCCTCGATACAGATTGGCGTAGGAGAACGAAATTCGGTATGCATATGTATCATGACCAGACGCACCAAAAAGTCCCAAGGACACATAGCCTAACTCCAACAGGAAGTCGGCCATTTTGTATCAAAGTTGAAATTTTGTCATTTCCAGCCCGCATACTTTAACGAACTCCTCCTAGAGATTTGACCCCAGGACTTTCAAATTCGGTCCGTATCATCTACAGGCATAGGAGATTAAAAGTTATTAAAACAATTCTCATTAGTCTTTCCTAGGGGGCGTGGCTGGGCGGCGAATTTCGATCCTTCGCCATGAAAAATTAAACGGCTATAACTCCGGAATACATGATCCTAAGAGAGCCAAACCTTTTGTGCTTCATAAGAGTCCCGCCCTGAACGGGTCCATGTGACAATACAGGATATGAGTCATAGCGCCACCTCCTGGCAACAGGAAGTTACATGTTTTACGCTCTGACGCCCTGTGGGCAGCACGGTGATGGAATCCAGCTGAAATTTACTGAGAATAGCCTCAAGACCTTGGAGATCTTATATTATGAAGTTGGTGACCCTTCGTTGAAAGGTGTTGCCATGGCGACGCGGCGAATTTCGATGTGACGCCATGAAATTTCAATGCCTTATAACTTGACTCCACGTGGTCTGATCTTTTCCAAATTTCATATGCTTGTTAAGAGTCCCGATCTGAACACATGTTCAGTCTCATATTTAGCGAAAGTCATAGCGCCACCTACTGGCAACAGGAAGTATCATGCGTTGTACTTTGTCTAATTACTCCTAGGAAATTTGGCTGATGCACCTGAAATTAAGTCAGCTAATAAACAAGACCTTGGTGATGCTACATTTGGCAGCTCATGACCCAAAACGGAATGCTGTTACCATGGCGACACATCCTTCGCCATGAAATATCATACTGTTTTTCAGGGAGAAGGGATTGCTCTACAGTCATGAAACTTGACACACATGTCTAGAGTGATGTCAGCTAAAATCCTATGTGGTCGCTTTGAATGGGCGTGGCAAAATGGCTCAACAGCGCCCCCTTTAAAATTTCAAAATTGCAGCCCCGCCTTCCAGATTAACGTAGAAAGATGAAATTCACAGGGCACATGTATAATGTCAACACGCACAAAAAAGCCTCTTGAAGCCTTATTGTAAGTGGAACAGGAAGTCGGCCATCTTGAAAAAAATGGTACATTTTCGCCTTTTCTTGGCCATTTCGCATACCTTGTATTTTAAAGAACTTCTACAGAATCCATGGTAAGGACTTCAAAATCAGTGTGTGTCATCTAGACTAGTGTATGATCATGATGGTTTGGCCGTGGCGTGGCGTTGAGTTTTGATGTTTCGCCATGACAGAGGAAATTGATATAACTTGAGTGTACACGGTTGGATCTGCCTCAAACTTTACACAACAAGTCACTGACAAAAGCCCTTCGACTGAGCGTCACTTGGACATGCGCTGGGGTGCGAGGGCCCGATCATCGCTGCTTGCAGCTTTAATTAGGGCCCGAGCACCGACCGGTGCGAAGCCCTATTGAAACTGAAGGAGTTATTATTATTATTATTAGGGCCCGAGCACCGACCGGTGCGAAGCCCTATTGAAACTGAAGGAGTTATTATTATTATTATTATTATTATTATTATTATTCCTCCGAAACAAACGCATTTTTGAGGGCCTAAACATGCACGAAAACTCATGAAAATTTGCACAGATGTCAGGACTGGCGAAAATTGCGATATTTTATGGGTCTCGAAATAAAGCAGGACAAAATGGCTCGACAGCGCCACCTAGAAAGTCAAGAAAATTGAGCCCCTCGATACAGATTGTCGTAGGAGAACGAAATTCGGTATGCATATGTATCATGACCAGACGCACCAAAAAGTCTCAAGGACACATAGCCTAACTCCAACGGGAAGTCGGCCATTTTGTATCAAAGTTGAAATTTTGCACCGATTTTGTCATTTCCAGCCCGCATACTTTAACGAACTCCTCCTAGAGATTTGACCCCAGGACTTTCAAATTCGGTCCGTATCATCTACAGGCATAGGAGATTAAAAGTTATTAAAACAATTCTCATTAGTCTTTCCTAGGGGGCGTGGCTGGGCGGCGAATTTCGATCCTTCGCCATGAAAAATGAAACGGCTATAACTCCGGCATACATGATCCTAAGAGAGCCAAACCTTTTGTGCTTCATAAGAGTCCCGCCCTGAACGGGTCCATGTGACAATACAGGATATGAGTCATAGCGCCACCTCCTGGCAACAGGAAGTTACATGTTTTACGCTCTGACGCCCTGTGGGCAGCACGGTGATGGAATCCAGCTGAAATTTACTGAGAATAGCCTCAAGACCTTGGAGATCTTATATTATGAAGTTGGTGACCCTTCGTCGAAAGGTGTTGCCATGGCGACGCGGCGAATTTCGATGTGACGCCATGAAATTTCAATGCCTTATAACTTGACTCCACGTGGTCTGATCTTTTCCAAATTTCATATGCTTGTTAAGAGTCCCAATCTGAACACATGTTCAGTCTCATATTTAGCCAAAGTCATAGCGCCACCTACTGGCAACAGGAAGTATCATGCGTCGTACTTTGTCTAATTACTCCTAGGAAATTTGGCTGATGCACCTGAAATTAAGTCAGCTAATAAACAAGACCTTGGTGATGCTACATTTGGCAGCTCATGACCCAAAACTGAATGCTGTTACCATGGCGACACATCCTTCGCCATGAAATATGATACTGTTTTTCAGGGAGAAGGGATTGCTCTACAGTCATGAAACTTGACACACATGTCTAGAGTGATGTCAGCTCAAATCCTATGTGGTCGCTTTGAATGGGCGTGGCAAAATGGCTCAACAGCGCCCCCTTTAAAATTTCAAAATTGCAGCCCCGCCTTCCAGATTAACGTAGAAAGATGAAATTCACAGGGCACATGTATAATGTCAACACGCACAAAAAAGCCTCTTGAAGCCTTATTGTAAGTGGAACAGGAAGTCGGCCATCTTGAAAAAAATGGTACATTTTCGCCTTTTCTTGGCCATTTCGCATACCTTGTATTTTAAAGAACTCCTCCTACAGAATCCATGGTAAGGACTTCAAAATCAGTGTGTGTCATCTAGACTAGTGTATGATCATGATGGTTTGGCCGTGGCGTGGCGTTGAGTTTTGATGTTTCGCCATGACAGAGGAAATTGATATAACTTGAGTGTACACGGTTGGATCTGCCTCAAACTTTACACAACAAGTCACTGACAAAAGCCCTTCGACTGAGCGTCACTTCGACATGCGCTGGGGTGCGAGGGCCCGATCATCGCTGCTTGCAGCTTTAATTAGGGCCCGAGCACCGACCGGTGCGAAGCCCTATTGAAACTGAAGGAGTTATTATTATTATTATTATTATTATTATTATTATTATTATTATTATTCCTCCGAAACAAACGCATTTTTGAGGGCCTAAACATGCACGAAAACTCATGAAAATTTGCACAGATGTCAGGACTGGCGAAAATTGCGATATTTTATGGGTCTCGAAATAAAGCGGGACAAAATGGCTCGACAGCGCCACCTAGAATTGACCCCCTCGATACAGATTGGCGTAGGAGAACGAAATTCGGTATGCATATGTATCATGACCAGACGCACCAAAAAGTCCCAAGGACACATAGCCTAACTCCAACAGGAAGTCGGCCATTTTGTATCAAAGTTGAAATTTTGTCATTTCCAGCCCGCATACTTTAACGAACTCCTCCTAGAGATTTGACCCCAGGACTTTCAAATTCGGTCCGTATCATCTACAGGCATAGGAGATTAAAAGTTATTAAAACAATTCTCATTAGTCTTTCCTAGGGGGCGTGGCTGGGCGGCGAATTTCGATCCTTCGCCATGAAAAATGAAACGGCTATAACTCCGGCATACATGATCCTAAGAGAGCCAAACCTTTTGTGCTTCATAAGAGTCCCGCCCTGAACGGGTCCATGTGACAATACAGGATATGAGTCATAGCGCCACCTCCTGGCAACAGGAAGTTACATGTTTTACGCTCTGACGCCCTGTGGGCAGCACGGTGATGGAATCCAGCTGAAATTTACTGAGAATAGCCTCAAGACCTTGGAGATCTTATATTATGAAGTTGGTGACCCTTCGTTGAAAGGTGTTGCCATGGCGACGCGGCGAATTTCGATGTGACGCCATGAAATTTCAATGCCTTATAACTTGACTCCACGTGGTCTGATCTTTTCCAAATTTCATATGCTTGTTAAGAGTCCCGATCTGAACACATGTTCAGTCTCATATTTAGCGAAAGTCATAGCGCCACCTACTGGCAACAGGAAGTATCATGCGTCGTACTTTGTCTAATTACTCCTAGGAAATTTGGCTGATGCACCTGAAATTAAGTCAGCTAATAAACAAGACCTTGGTGATGCTACATTTGGCAGCTCATGACCCAAAACGGAATGCTGTTACCATGGCGACACATCCTTCGCCATGAAATATGATACTGTTTTTCAGGGAGAAGGGATTGCTCTACAGTCATGAAACTTGACACACATGTCTAGAGTGATGTCAGCTAAAATCCTATGTGGTCGCTTTGAATGGGCGTGGCAAAATGGCTCAACAGCGCCCCCTTTAAAATTTCAAAATTGCAGCCCCGCCTTCCAGATTAACGTAGAAAGATGAAATTCACAGGGCACATGTATAATGTCAACACGCACAAAAAAGCCTCTTGAAGCCTTATTGTAAGTGGAACAGGAAGTCGGCCATCTTGAAAAAAATGGTACATTTTCGCCTTTTCTTGGCCATTTCGCATACCTTGTATTTTAAAGAACTTCTACAGAATCCATCGTAAGGACTTCAAAATCAGTGTGTGTCATCTAGACTAGTGTATGATCATGATGGTTTGGCCGTGGCGTGGCGTTGAGTTTTGATGTTTCGCCATGACAGAGGAAATTGATATAACTTGAGTGTACACGGTTGGATCTGCCTCAAACTTTACACAACAAGTCACTGACAAAAGCCCTTCGACTGAGCGTCACTTGGACATGCGCTGGGGTGCGAGGGCCCGATCATCGCTGCTTGCAGCTTTAATTATTATTATTATTCCTCCGAAACAAACGCATTTTTGAGGGCCTAAACATGCACGAAAACTCATGAAAATTTGCACAGATGTCAGGACTGGCGATAATTGCGATATTTTATGGGTCTCGAAATAAAGCGGGACAAAATGGCTCGACAGCGCCACCTAGAATTGACCCCCTCGATACAGATTGGCGTAGGAGAACGAAATTCGGTATGCATATGTATCATGACCAGACGCACCAAAAAGTCCCAAGGACACATAGCCTAACTCCAACAGGAAGTCGGCCATTTTGTATCAAAGTTGAAATTTTGTCATTTCCAGCCCGCATACTTTAACGAACTCCTCCTAGAGATTTGACCCCAGGACTTTCAAATTCGGTCCGTATCATCTACAGGCATAGGAGATTAAAAGTTATTAAAACAATTCTCATTAGTCTTTCCTAGGGGGCGTGGCTGGGCGGCGAATTTCGATCCTTCGCCATGAAAAATTAAACGGCTATAACTCCGGCATACATGATCCTAAGAGAGCCAAACCTTTTGTGCTTCATAAGAGTCCCGCCCTGAACGGGTCCATGTGACAATACAGGATATGAGTCATAGCGCCACCTCCTGGCAACAGGAAGTTACATGTTTTACGCTCTGACGCCCTGTGGGCAGCACGGTGATGGAATCCAGCTGAAATTTACTGAGAATAGCCTCAAGACCTTGGAGATCTTATATTATGAAGTTGGTGACCCTTCGTTGAAAGGTGTTGCCATGGCGACGCGGCGAATTTCGATGTGACGCCATGAAATTTCAATGCCTTATAACTTGACTCCACGTGGTCTGATCTTTTCCAAATTTCATATGCTTGTTAAGAGTCCCGATCTGAACACATGTTCAGTCTCATATTTAGCGAAAGTCATAGCGCCACCTACTGGCAACAGGAAGTATCATGCGTTGTACTTTGTCTAATTACTCCTAGGAAATTTGGCTGATGCACCTGAAATTAAGTCAGCTAATAAACAAGACCTTGGTGATGCTACATTTGGCAGCTCATGACCCAAAACGGAATGCTGTTACCATGGCGACACATCCTTCGCCATGAAATATGATACTGTTTTTCAGGGAGAAGGGATTGCTCTACAGTCATGAAACTTGACACACATGTCTAGAGTGATGTCAGCTAAAATCCTATGTGGTCGCTTTGAATGGGCGTGGCAAAATGGCTCAACAGCGCCCCCTTTAAACTTTCAAAATTGCAGCCCCGCCTTCCAGATTAACGTAGAAAGATGAAATTCACAGGGCACATGTATAATGTCAACACGCACAAAAAAGCCTCTTGAAGCCTTATTGTAAGTGGAACAGGAAGTCGGCCATCTTGAAAAAAATGGTACATTTTCGCCTTTTCTTGGCCATTTCGCATACCTTGTATTTTAAAGAACTTCTACAGAATCCATGGTAAGGACTTCAAAATCAGTGTGTGTCATCTAGACTAGTGTATGATCATGATGGTTTGGCCGTGGCGTGGCGTTGAGTTTTGATGTTTCGCCATGACAGAGGAAATTGATATAACTTGAGTGTACACGGTTGGATCTGCCTCAAACTTTACACAACAAGTCACTGACAAAAGCCCTTCGACTGAGCGTCACTTGGACATGCGCTGGGGTGCGAGGGCCCGATCATCGCTGCTTGCAGCTTTAATTATTATTATTCCTCCGAAACAAACGCATTTTTGAGGGCCTAAACATGCACGAAAACTCATGAAAATTTGCACAGATGTCAGGACTGGCGAAAATTGCGATATTTTATGGGTCTCGAAATAAAGCGGGACAAAATGGCTCGACAGCGCCACCTAGAATTGACCCCCTCGATACAGATTGTCGTAGGAGAACGAAATTCGGTATGCATATGTATCATGACCAGACGCACCAAAAAGTCTCAAGGACACATAGCCTAACTCCAACAGGAAGTCGGCCATTTTGTATCAAAGTTGAAATTTTGTCATTTCCAGCCCGCATACTTTAACGAACTCCTCCTAGAGATTTGACCCCAGGACTTTCAAATTCGGTCCGTATCATCTACAGGCATAGGAGACTAAAAGTTATTAAAACAATTCTCATTAGTCTTTCCTAGGGGGCGTGGCTGGGCGGCGAATTTCGATCCTTCGCCATGAAAAATGAAACGGCTATAACTCCGGCATACATGATCCTAAGAGAGCCAAACCTTTTGTGCTTCATAAGAGTCCCGCCCTGAACGGGTCCATGTGACAATACAGGATATGAGTCATAGCGCCACCTCCTGGCAACAGGAAGTTACATGTTTTACGCTCTGACGCCCTGTGGGCAGCACGGTGATGGAATCCAGCTGAAATTTACAGAGAATAGCCTCAAGACCTTGGAGATCTTATATTATGAAGTTGGTGACCCTTCGTCGAAAGGTGTTGCCATGGCGACGCGGCGAATTTCGATGTGACGCCATGAAATTTCAATGCCTTATAACTTGACTCCACGTGGTCTGATCTTTTCCAAATTTCATATGCTTGTTAAGAGTCCCGATCTGAACACATGTTCAGTCTCATATTTAGCCAAAGTCATAGCGCCACCTACTGGCAACAGGAAGTATCATGCGTCGTACTTTGTCTAATTACTCCTAGGAAATTTGGCTGATGCACCTGAAATTAAGTCAGCTAATAAACGAGACCTTGGTGATGCTACATTTGGCAGCTCATGACCCAAAACGGAATGCTGTTACCATGGCGACACATCCTTCGCCATGAAATACGATACTGTTTTTCAGGGAGAAGGGATTGCTCTACAGTCATGAAACTTGACACACATGTCTAGAGTGATGTCAGCTAAAATCCTGTTTGGTCGCTTTGAATGGGCGTGGCAAAATGGCTCAACAGCGCCCCCTTTAAAAAATGAAACGGCTATAACTCCGGCATACATGATCCTAAGAGAGCCAAACCTTTTGTGCTTCATAAGAGTCCCGCCCTGAACGGGTCCATGTGACAATACAGGATATGAGTCATAGCGCCACCTCCTGGCAACAGGAAGTTACATGTTTTACGCTCTGACGCCCTGTGGGCAGCACGGTGATGGAATCCAGCTGAAATTTACTGAGAATAGCCTCAAGACCTTGGAGATCTTATATTATGAAGTTGGTGACCCTTCGTCGAAAGGTGTTGCCATGGCGACGCGGCGAATTTCGATGTGACGCCATGAAATTTCAATGCCTTATAACTTGACTCCACGTGGTCTGATCTTTTCCAAATTTCATATGCTTGTTAAGAGTCCCGATCTGAACACATGTTCAGTCTCATATTTAGCCAAAGTCATAGCGCCACCTACTGGCAACAGGAAGTATCATGCGTCGTACTTTGTCTAATTACTCCTAGGAAATTTGGCTGATGCACCTGAAATTAAGTCAGCTAATAAACGAGACCTTGGTGATGCTACATTTGGCACCTCATGACCCAAAACGGAATGCTGTTACCATGGCGACACATCCTTCGCCATGAAATACGATACTGTTTTTCAGGGAGAAGGGATTGCTCTACAGTCATGAAACTTGACACACATGTCTAGAGTGATGTCAGCTAAAATCCTGTGTGGTCGCTTTGAATGGGCGTGGCAAAATGGCTCAACAGCGCCCCCTTTAAAAAATGAAACGGCTATAACTCCGGCATACATGATCCTAAGAGAGCCAAACCTTTTGTGCTTCATAAGAGTCCCGCCCTGAACGGGTCCATGTGACAATACAGGATATGAGTCATAGCGCCACCTCCTGGCAACAGGAAGTTACATGTTTTACGCTCTGACGCCCTGTGGGCAGCACGGTGATGGAATCCAGCTGAAATTTACAGAGAATAGCCTCAAGACCTTGGAGATCTTATATTATGAAGTTGGTGACCCTTCGTCGAAAGGTGTTGCCATGGCGACGCGGCGAATTTCGATGTGACGCCATGAAATTTCAATGCCTTATAACTTGACTCCACGTGGTCTGATCTTTTCCAAATTTCATATGCTTGTTAAGAGTCCCGATCTGAACACATGTTCAGTCTCATATTTAGCCAAAGTCATAGCGCCACCTACTGGCAACAGGAAGTATCATGCGTCGTACTTTGTCTAATTACTCCTAGGAAATTTGGCTGATGCACCTGAAATTAAGTCAGCTAATAAACGAGACCTTGGTGATGCTACATTTGGCAGCTCATGACCCAAAACGGAATGCTGTTACCATGGCGACACATCCTTCGCCATGAAATACGATACTGTTTTTCAGGGAGAAGGGATTGCTCTACAGTCATGAAACTTGACACACATGTCTAGAGTGATGTCAGCTAAAATCCTATGTGGTCACTTTGAATGGGCGTGGCAAAATGGCTCAACAGCGCCCCCTTTAAAATTTCAAAATTGCAGCCCCGCCTTCCAGATTAACGTAGAAAGATGAAATTCACAGGGCACATGTATAATGTCAACACGCACAAAAAAGCCTCTTGAAGCCTTATTGTAAGTGGAACAGGAAGTCGGCCATCTTGAAAAAAATGGTACATTTTCGCCTTTTCTTGGCCATTTCGCATACCTTGTATTTTAAAGAACTCCTCCTACAGAATCCATGGTAAGGACTTCAAAATCAGTGTGTGTCATCTAGACTAGTGTATGATCATGATGGTTTGGCCGTGGCGTGGCGTTGAGTTTTGATGTTTCGCCATGACAGAGGAAATTGATATAACTTGAGTGTACACGGTTGGATCTGCCTCAAACTTTACACAACAAGTCACTGACAAAAGCCCTTCGACTGAGCGTCACTTGGACATGCGCTGGGGTGCGAGGGCCCGATCATCGCTGCTTGCAGCTTTAATTATTATTACAACTCTTTGACCTCAAATAACTTCTACAAACGTGTACCAAAACTCACCAAAATTGGCGTGCGCGTCAGTTCTGGTGAAAATCGCAGATTTTATGGGTCTTGCAAAAAATGCGGGGAAAAATGGCTCGACAGCGCCACCTAGAAAATTAAGAAAAGAGAGCCCCACGATACAGATCGTCGTAGAACAATGAACAATGAACAATGAATTGGTGTGCTTATATATCATGACCAGACACACCAAAAACTCTCTTGGAGCCATACCCTAAATCCAACAGGAAGTCGGCCATTTTGGTTCAAAGTTGCCATTTTCAGGCCAATTTTGCCATTTTTAGCCCGCGTACTTTAACGAACTCCTCCTAGGGATTTGACCTGAGCAACTTGAAATTCGGTCAGTATCATCTACAGACCTGGGAGATGAAAAGTTATCAAAACGGTGAGTTTTCGACATTGCCGAGGGGGTGTGGTCGGGCGGCGAATTTCGATCCTTCGCCGTGAAAATTCAAACGGCCATAACTCCGGCATGCAGGATCCTAAGAGACCCAAACCTTTTGTGCTTGGAAAGAGTCCCGTCCTGAACACATTCCTCAATATTGGATGTAAGTCATAGCGCCACCTACTGGCAACAGGAAGTTACATGTTTTACACTTTGACACTCTGTGGGTAGCACAGTGATGGGATCCACCTCAAATTTACTCAGAATAGCCTAAAGACCTTGGAGATCGTATATTATGAAGTTGGTGACTTTTCGTCGAAAGGTGTTGCCATGACGACGCGGCGAATTTCGATGTCTCGCCATGAAATTTCAAAGCCTTATAACTTGACTCCACATGGTCTGATCTTTTCCAAATTTCATATTCTTGTTTAGAGTCCCGGTCTGACCACATTTTCAGGCCCATATTTAGTGACAGTCATAACGCCACCTACTGGCAACAGGAAGTATCATGTGTCGTTCTTTGTTGTATTTCTCCTAGGAAATTTGGCCAATGCACCTGAAATTGACTCAGCTAAGATGTAAGACCTTGGTGATGCTACATTTAGCAGGTCATGACTCATGACCAAACGCCGTTGCCATGGCGACACATCCTTCGCCATGAAATACGATGCTGTATTTTAGGGACAAGGGATGGGTGTACAGTCACAAAACTTGGCACACATGTCTGGAGCGACACCAGTTAAAATCCTGGATAGGTCATTTGCATAGACGTGACAATATGGCTCAACAGCGCCCCCTTGAAAATTTCAAAATTGTAGCCCCGCCTTCCAGATTAACCTAGGAAAATGAAATTCGGGAGGCTTATGTACCAAGACGCACAAAAAAGCCTCTTGGAGCCGTATTGTAAAGTCGGCCATCTTGATCTTGAAGAGCTCATAATACCGTATTATCAAGACGCACAAAAAAGCCTCTTGGAGCCGTATTGTAAAGTCGGCCATCTTGATCTTGAAGAGCTCATAATACCGTATTATCCCACTAGAACACTGCGCTCCCAGTATGCTGGCTTACTGGTGGTCCCTACAGTCTCTAAAAGTAGAATGGGAGGCAGAGCCTTCAGCTATCAGGCTCCTCTTCTATGGAACCATCTACTGGATTCAGTCCGGGGTGCAGACACCCTCTCTATGTTTAAGAGTTGGCTTAAAACTTTCCTTTTTGATAAAGCTTATAGTTAGGGCCGACCAGGCTCGCCTTGGATCAGCCCTTAGTTATGCTGCTATAGGCCTAGACTGCTGGGGGACTTCCCATGATGCACTGAGCTCCTCTCTCCTCCTCCTCCTCTCCATCTGTATGCATTCATGTAACATCAATGCATGTCACTAACTTTGCTTCTTCCCCGGAGTTTTTTGTGCTTTCTCATCTCACAGGAAGACCTGAGTCCCGGGCCGAACCTTCGCGGTCCTTCACAGTCCTGATGGCATCCTTCCCTGGCTGTTGCTGCTTGTGCTTGTTGTTGTTGTTGTTGTGATTTTTTTCTTCTGTCCCCCCTCCCCCTTTCCCTCTCTCTTTCTCTCTCTCAACCCAACCAGTCAAAGCAGATGGCCGCCCACCAAGAGCCGGGGTCTGCTTGAGGTTTCTACCCGTTAAAGGGGAGTTTTTCCTTACCGCTGTCGCCAAGTGCTTGCTCATGGGGGAATTGTTGGGTCTCTGTATATTAAAGAGTACGGTCTTGACCTGCTCTATGTGAAAAGTGCCTTGAGATGACTTCTGTTGTGATATGGCGCTATATAAATAAAAATTGATTGATTGATTGATTGATTGATGACGACGCGGCGAATTTCAATGTCTTGCCATGAAATTTCAAAGCCTTATAACTTGACTGCACATGGTCTGATCTTTTCCAAATTTCATCTGCTCGTTAAGAGACCCGGTCTGAACACAATTTCAGGCCCATATTTAGTGACAGTCATAGCGCCACCTACTGGCAACAGGAAGTATCATGCGTTGTTCTTTGTTGTATTACTCCTAGGAAATTTGGCCGATGCACCTGATATTGACTCAGCTAAGATGTAAGACCTTGGTGATGCTACATTGGGCAGGTCATGAGCCATATCAAAATGCCATTGCCATGGTGACACATCCTTCGCCATGAAATACGATGCTGTATTTTAGGGACAAGGGATGGGTTTACAGTCACGAAACTTGGCACACATGTCTGGAATGACACCAGTTAAAATCCTGGATAGGTCATTTGCATAGACATGACAATATGGCTCAACAGCGCCCCCTTGAAAATTTCAAAATTGTAGCCCCGCCTTCCAGATTAACCTAGAAAAATTAAATTCGGGAGGCTTATGTATCATGTCAAGACGCACAAAAAAGCCTCTTGGAGCCGTATTGTAAGTCCTACAGGAAGTCGGCCATCTTGATAAAAGTGGTCATTTTTTGCGTTTTTTTGACCATTTCGCATACCTTGTATTTTAACGAACTCCTCCTACAGAATTAATGGTAACGACTTCAAAATCAGTGTATGTCATCTACACTAGTGTGTGATCAAAAGTTATCAAAAGATTTAGTTATCATTGAAGCGTGTGGCCGTGGCGTGGCGTTGAGTTTTGATGTTTCGCCATGACAGGCGAAATTGTTACTTTAGTAAGTTACTTTAGTGAAACTTTAGTGTAAATGCTCGAGTCTACACCAAACTTTACATGTTTGATAAGACTCCCAGCCTGAACACGTCTAAGTAGCAATATTCAGTCAGTGATGAAAACTGGCTCCATAGCGCCCCCTACGACATTTCAATGCAGCAGCCCCTGCAGCAGGCAGAGTAGGTGATTGAGGATGTGACGTTAGTCTCCCCTTGCACTGTCTGAAAACAGCCCAGGGGTCCGTTTCACAAAGCAGGTTCAACAAACTCTGAGTCTAATCCTGAACTCTGAGTTGATCTACTCTGAGATAGAAAACTCTGAGTTTCCGGTTCCAGAACAGCTGATTTGAGTCAGTTTAATCAACTCGGAGTAGTTATCATTGAAGCGTGTGGCCGTGGCGTGGTGTTGAGTTTTGATGTTTCGCCATGACAGAGGAAATTGCTATGACTTTAGTGTACATGGTTGGATCTGCCTGAAACTTGACATTTGAAAACAGTCCAGGCCTGAACACGTCTACATGATAATATTTAATCAGTTATGCAAACTGGCTCCATAGCGCCCCCTACGATATTTCAATGAAGCAGCCCCAGCAGCAGGTAAAATAGTGGACAATGGAAGTGATGATTATCTCCTTCTTGCACTGTCTGAAAAACAGCCCTGGTCTGAAGACATCTACATGCCCGTGACAGAGGCCCTGCAACTGCACTGCATCCCGAAACGCGCAAAGGTGTGAGGGCCCGATCATCGCTGCTTGCAGCTTTAATTATTATTATTATTATTACGACACTTTGATCGTGAATAACTCGAATGCGCATATCCCAAAACTCACCAAAATTGGCATGCGCGTCAGTTCTGGTGAAAATTGCAGATTTTATGGGTCTCACAAAAAATGCGGGGGAAAATGGCTCAACAGCGCCACCTAGAAAATTAAGAAAATCGAGCCCCACGACACAGATCGTCATAGAACAATTTAAGACCTTGGTCTAACCTTCCTCTCTCACTATCTGAAAACAGCCCGGGTCTGGAGACATCTACATGCCTGTGACTGAAGCTCTTCGACTGCGTCTGACACGACGTACGCAAGGGCGCGAGGGCCCGATCATCGCTGCTTGCAGCTTTAATTATGATTATTCTGCTATTAAAGATAAAAAAGCTTGCCAACTGCAAATCAACATGGACTCACATGGTAGACTTGCAGGTCTTTACACAATTAAGTCTTCACAATTCGGTCTGTCATTCCCACTGGAAGACCACACAGTCTCGGCTAAGATCTCATCACGCCTTGCCAATTAATCAGCATGAATGACAGACCGCCACCTTCAACTCAACATCTCTAAGACCGAGCTCCTTGTCATCCCAGCCAGTCCCTCCATACAACAAAACATCAGCATCCAGCTCAAATCAACCCAACTCATGCCCAGAAAGTCTGCCCAGAACTTGGTTGTCATGATCAATGACCAACTAACCTTTAAGGTTCACGTGGCCTCAGTCACTTTGTTGTGTCAGTTGCCCTGGAGGGCATCAGGAGGATCAGACCCTGCCTGTCTGAGCATGCAGCATAACTCCTGGTACAGGCTCTCGTAATATCAACTCCTTACTGGCTGGCCTCCCTGCATGTACGTTCAAACCTATGCCGATGATCTGGAATGTGGCTGCACATCTGGACGCACTTACTGGACGTTGCACGTAGTAGTTAATTTCCTGTGTCCACTATCTGCACATTGCAAAAACTGTGCTAAAATAAGTTTTCGAGCACATTTAGCCCCTCAAAAATGTTTTTCTTTTGGAATAATAATAATAGTTAAAGCTGCAAGCAGCGATGATCAGGCCCTCGCACTCTTGCATACGTCAGGTCGGGTGCAGTCAAAGTGCTTCAGTCACAGGCATGTAGATGTCTCCAGACCAGGGCTGTTTTCAGATAATGAAAGAAGGAGGTTAACATCACTTCCTTTGTTTGCTGTTTTGCCTGCTGCTGGGGCTGCTTCATTGAAATATCGTAGGGGACGCTAATGAGCCAGTTTGCATCACTTGCTGAATATTGGTATGAAGATGTGTCCAGGCTGGGAGTCTTATCAAACGATTGGTGTAGTTTGGTGTAGACTCGACCATTTAAACTAAAGTAATAGCAATTTTGTCAAAATCACAAATTTGATCCGAAATGGTTGACTTCCTGTTGGATTTAGGGTATGGCTCCAAGAGAGTTTTTTTGTGCGTCTGGTTATGATATATATGCACACCAAATTTCATTGTTCTAAGACAATCTATATTACGGGGCTCACTTTTCTTAATTTTCTAGGTGGCGCTGTCGAGCCATTTTTTGCCGCCTTATTACAAGACCATTAAAATCTGCGATTTACACCAGAACTGATGCCAATTTTCGTGAGTTTTGGGATATGCGCATTTGAGTTATTTGTGATTGAGTTGAAATGATAATAATAATAATAATAGTAATAATAATAATAATAATAATAATAATAATAATAATAATAATAATAATAATAACAATAATAATAATAATTCCTTTGGATTCAAGAGGGCTTCGCGCTGGTCAGCGCTCGGGCCCTAATAATAATAGAGAAAATTAATTCCTTCAGATCCAATAGGGCCTTTGCACCATTTAGTGCTAATTAAAGCTGCAAGCAGCGATGATCGGGCCCTCGCACACTTGTGCACGTCGGGGGATGGTGCAGTCGAAGGGTTTTTATTGCAGGCAAGCAGTTGTGGTCAGGACCGGGCTGTTATCGAACATTGCATGAAAGAGTTAAATATCATTTCCTGTGTCCACTATGTGGTGCTAGAGAAAACCCATTAAGTACACATCATGTTGTTATATATCAACTGTAGACCACACCATGAAAATTTCATGTGAATCAGATGATATTTGTCTTATAAGGCTGACTTTCTGATGTCAGAAGGTGGCGCTATGACTATGACTCAATATTGATATGTAGATATGTTCAGGTTAGGACTCTTATCAAGCATGAGAAATTTGGTGCAGGTTGGACAACGTACATTCAAGTTACAACAACTTCCTGCTTCAGTGCAAAACATCAAAGGTTCCCACATTGCCACGGCAACGACGTTCAATTAAAACTCAAGATTTTGATAACTTTTCATTGTAAAGGTCTTTTGATGACACTGACCAAATTTGAAGTCAGTCAACTTAAATTTCTAGGAGGAGTTCGTTAAAATACAAGGCATGGAAATCACAAAAACCGAACAGTAAATTCAAAATGGCTGACTTCCTGTTGGGTTTAAGCTATGGGTCCATGAGACTTTTTGTGTGCCCTGGCATGATACATGTGTGTACTGATTTTGGTACATGTAGGTTTAACGTGGTGTGGGGGCTGCTTCATTGAAATATTGTAGGGGACACTGTTGAGCCATCTTGCCACATCCATGCTCGCCACCTGTACAATGTTACAGACTTTAAGACCTGTCATGTGTGTGCAAAGTTTTGTGAGTTTTCAAGCATGTCTAGCCCCTTAAAAACAGCTTCTTACTATGTGGCGAACAATGTGTTGCCATGGCAATGGCTTTTGATGAAAACTCAAAAGCCATTGCCAGGCGCTTAAGACTTCCTGTTGCCAGTAGGTGGCGCTATGACTATGACTCAATATAAGTCCCGGAGCGCCGTTCATCACTGCAGCTTTAATTATTATTAGGGCCTGGGTGCTGACCAGCACAAAGCCCTCTTGTATGCAAAGGAATTATTAATATTAACTTTGCACATTCACCAGAAGCAGTGAACAATTTAATATTTTATGGGTCTTGGGGATGGGCATGACAAAAAGGCTCAATAGCGCCCCCTAAACTGTATCGCCTGCGGCATATTTCATCGACATGCAAAGAAATCGACATCTAAAGTGAATGGAAAGTTGATTGGTTGATCCACCACAGCCCTACTCCTCCCCAGCTCCTAAATGTTATCTTTGTTATTTCTCTTTTTCCTCTTCCTTCTTCAAATATGTTGAACTATGTATCTGTACAAATGCCCCAGTTCTTTTAATCATACTCCACACATCTCCTACTGGAGTTGATCTCCCAATATCTCATTACAAAATCTTTGCCAACTTCCTCTCCCTGCTTGTCTTATTATTTTCCTCACCACTGCCTGGGCTCTCTTGTATGCCACTAACTGGTCATGATTTTGTGTATTTTCATTCTCTGCGCATGTGCTTAACTCAGAGCGAACATCATCAGAGTTGATTGAACTGACTCAGATCAGCTGTTCTGTAACCCACAACTCAGAGTATCCTATCTCAGGGTTCACCAGTTCAGAGTTAGGCTCAGAGTTTGTTGAACTTGCTTTCTGGAATAGACCCCTAGTAACATTGGATATATAGAACAATACCAACAGAAGAGGCTGGTCCATAGAGACAGAGGAGGTTGCTCCTCCTTCATTTTTTGAGAGACAAGAGGGAGATCAAAATATAAAAAAGAATATTTGGTTGAAATAAACCATTACCAAATCTCAGTACCATTTATAGAATATTTTTTCTCTCTTCTTTGGAAAAAATCCATTATTGAAATTCTGATTAAAATGCTTCAACCGTGACACCTGCAGGGCAGGAGGAGAAAGGACAGTCTGTGTGAAGTGGTGGTGGGAGGCAGTGGGGGGGCAGCGGAGGACAGGCTCCTGCTGTCTTCTTTAGGGTGGGATCTCATACATCAATTTAATGAACTTCATTTTTTTCATGCTAATCTATGATTGGCCAGGACACATAAAATGACACTCCAAGGGCAGAAGTCCTCCCTAACCAATCAACAACCAGAATACAATATTGACATCGAGTTGGTCCAATGACAGTTTCCAAATTTCCTCTCCAAACTCTACACTGTATGTGGTTAAGTGATGATCCAAATTTCCTTTTTTCAGATTTAGAGATTGCGTTTCATTTCTTTTATGCGTTTCATTTCTTTTATGCTCCTTCTGCTTCCGTTAGCCAACGCAACAGTTGGCTTGTTGTAGCAGCCTTAAAGTACTGTTTAGGACTATGGTTAAGCCAATGGGAGAATGGATTTGGATGGGCTACACAGCAGTGGCAGGACGCCACTGGGGAGCAGCTGGAGAGCACTGCTCTGCTGGCGCAGCCTTGGGTGTTGCTGCCTCAGCTGTCTGGGCTGGACCCTCAGCAGGACTACAGTGACATGCTGCCGCCCAACATACCACTGCTCTGAAGTGAACTCCTCTCAAAAACAATAGAAAGTTAACAAAATAATTTAAATAAAACAACCAGGAGAGTTAGCTTGTTTGTCATTGTTGCTAACCAGCAGCAAAAAAGTTCTGTTAACTCACAAACAAAATGACCAACAGCCACAAATGGATGTTATGACATGGATACTTCATCTCCATGATAGAAAGAAGAAGACGTCAGATAACATGAGTCAGATACAGCTTCTCTCTCTCTGTCTCTTTGGTCACTAATTTCATCTCTGATGGTTAAATGTCTCTTCTGTGGCTGTTTTGTCAATTTATCTCCTTAACAAGAATGCACCATAGATCACATAATGTGTTGTAGGTAGTTGTTGAAGTTACAGTGAGCTGTCTGGACTCACTCATTCATTTAGAATTGATCCAGTTTTTAATTGAGTGGTTGTTCAGTTACCTGTTGATGTTGTGTGATTTGTGAATAAGTATGCAGGAGGTCTTGCTGCTTGCTTGTGACAAAATTTCTTCAGTTCTTTTTTAAGCTGAGTCTATATTGAGTAATAGGCTTAAAGTAACCAGAATAACAAGTGTTAACATGTAAGCTTTGTAGACTATATTTTGTATGTTGTGCATATAGATAGGAGTGTGTAAGTCATGTATTTGATACATGCATTAATACTTTCTGATGTGAACCTACACTTTTAGATTTGTGAATGTTTTTAGTGTTCAGTCTTTCTAGTATTAAGCTCTGATCTGTACCTCTATCAGATTATAAGCTTTGTGCTACTTTATATATTTCTGTATACTAAGAAAATACACAGGAAACACGTGTAAATCATGTGATATGTTGTCTGTTTTTGATGAGAACATAAATCCGTTGTCACAATAGAACAATACTATAAATTTGAATTTAACTTTGTTAGTAAAATGAAACATTTGAACCACTACATGGCTAAAATGAGCACTTCTTTGTTTAGAATCAATATGTATATGCTAAATGTCTTTAAAGAAGCAGCCTTTTCACCAGTCAAGGGTTTTTGTTTTTGAAAGCAAATTGTTTTATTGGCATATAAAATTGTCCCCCACCCCTCCGATTTCATTGGGTGGGGAACAGTGATATAGTTTGATGTGGTATGTTGTAAGATTCCATGTTGGTTTTCCTCCTGTCCTCCCCAATTTTTTGAGTCACCAGCCACTACTGAATACCACAATTAACCAAGTTGCATACTACAGGTAATTATTTGTTCATGTCAACATTACATCCAAACTATGAAGTTGTTACACAGCAGTTATAAGGATGACACAGATCAATGTGTAATTTCCAGCACTAGTGTAAGCTGTTTTTACAAAAAGATTGTTGGCTATTAGACAAACACACAGACAAATAACACATTAGTTAGGGTGGGTTAAGTGGTGGTAGTGTGATGTATTTGATTTTTTTTTTTTTTTAAGTTGTTAGTTGTAGGGAATAAAAAAATACTTTTTATAATGGATAACTATATAAGACAACAATTCATTTGTTAATGATATGTAGCTACATATCATTGTTAATGATATGTAGCTATTTAATTGTTGTTTTTCCACATCCAGAGGCTGTTATCACTGCATTCTCTTTAGGAATGATTAAAATATAAGTAATCATTGGATACATAAGTGTCTATGGTGGGGACACTGGCTCCAAAGAAATGTAACTGTCCACTATCAAATTTTTGTGGGAGCCAGAACCACCTGGGGCTCAAGCCAAGCGCTAATTCCCTTGCATACCATTATCTCTAAAATAGATACCGTGGAGGATTGTATGGTGACAACATTGGCAGTACCAGTCTTCCAGAAATACAATGCGAAGCACATTGTTGGAGTTTTGACAGAAAACACATGAAAGGTGAAGGTTTCTCAAACATTTTATTTGCACAGAAACCAACCAACCAACCAAGCAAAAGGGATCACATCGTCAGCTCACAGCTGAAATGACAGCTGGACTGCAGTGCAGTCCAGCTGTCATTTCTCATTGGTACAGACAGCAAAGATCCAAACCTTGAAAATAATCCAAACACTGGAGACACAGTTCCCACCCCAAAGAAAAAAACACTAACTGGGGTTTTTGTCCATTTAGTGATTCAGCAACGTCTCACATTGAAATAACAACAATGAAATACTTAACAAAAATAACAAAAATGCATTTACTTCAATGCAATGCAGCGAAAGGCAACTTCACAGAAATATTTCAAAAGGCTTCATCAGTTCATGTTCTAGACATATGAGTGGGGTGTTTGGTCAGAGTTTTTACCTTCAAACTGTTTCAGTCTCAGTGAGCAGGAGGATGGTTGTTGTAGGAAAACAGAATATATGTTTATCCAAAACTGAACACTGTCAGCCAAATTATACCAGGAAGAAATACTGTATCCAATTCTGTGACATGAGAGGAAAGCCCTCTGAAATGAACCACATCTGTAGAGCGTCTGCTTGCTCTTTCTTGCTGCAGTGGGAGCTCCACAGCATAGAACAGACTTTACTTCACTTAAATCATAAATCCATCATTCATTTAGCCTTCCATTCAGATTCATTTGATTTGTGAAAGGCAGAGTGCCTTACCTAGTATTAGCAATTCATCTTTGATGACAAATTTAAAGGACCATATCAGTGGTTGTACCTGTTTTAATAACTTTTTTTGTTTTCTTACAAATCAGGTCTTCCTTATTAATGCTAATCATTTTTCAAAGCTGTGCCTGGAAGGGACATGGAGGTAGATATTATGAGTAAAAGAATTTTAAAAAATTCTACACAAAGATCAATGCACTTCCAAGTCATCTGGGAATCACCAATGGAGCAGTTTATTGGGTAACTAAAAGAGAGACAGAGAATTTTTAGATGTTTAAAAATAGTGGAAAAACTGTAATGTTGTAGTTAAACTCCACACCACTAAATGAAAGCATGGATCATCAACTGTTCTGAGAAAAATAACAATACTACTACAATATGTGTAATTTAACCATAGCCTGGATATAATGGGCTGACAAACTTGGAGTAGAGTCTAATTAAGACTCAATTCCTCTGTAAAGTGTGGACACACTTAATTTGTTTAGACTTGCCTTTATGTATTTTTTCTCTTTAATTCTGTTTTTGTTGTGTTTTATGTCAGTATGTATGTTTATTCTTTATTTCTTCTATGAAGCACTTTGTGATGTCTCTCGAAAGGTGCTATATAAATAAAGTTACTTAATATGTTCTGTCTTTTTTTTTAAGACTTGATTTCTTCCTTCATATGCCTTTTGTTGTAATGTTAAGTATTTTTGCTTGACATTACAACATTGGTTGATGTTTGACCAACACTTAACTCCTGAAATGTAGACACAAAACTAACTGATGTTATATTCAACAAAGACATGACACCCACAACTCAAAACAATCAAATCAGTTCACTTGCAGAGTTTTACCTTTTAAGAATATTCAGATGAGACCATGCAAGACTCTGTTTTTCTTATTAATGATTTGATTTTATCATTTTAATCTTTTATTTAACCTCTCGATTTGTTTTTTTCAGTTGCATTCTGTCGAACAAGAACAGAATTGTGTGGCTCCTGTACCCTACCCAATACGGTTTGCTGGGACCATATTCAATTCTGTGATGTCATCTGACAGACTCTGCTGCCAGCGCTGGAGCTAGCTGACAATGCTGCCAGATCATCATGTCAGGTATCCCCCATATCTTACTATCACTCCTAATTAAAATACAAGAAACAAACCCACTCGACAACTCTGCTTAGACCTTATTTGTAACACTATAGGAATTAAAATGATAACTGATTGAGATTGTTGAACATATTTGCAGAGACATGTCCCTACTTTTCCATAACCAAATCTACACCTATGTTTCACAGCTTAAACATAAACTTGTCAAAGCTTTCTGGTGGACAAACTATGTAATAGAGAGACTGTTTCTAAATAACCTCAAACATATCTTTGACAGTTCTCTTCTGACATTTTTTGTTATCTACTGGCTGCATTCTACACTGATACTAAGATATATGTGATAAACTAAAACCAGCCAGTTATATCAGCCTGGCCAATCTGTCGGACTCTTTTGGATCGAAATATCTATGTGCAGTAACAAATGTAATGTGTTCAACAATCTCAATCAGCAGGATTCTGCTGTAACAGAAAATAAAAAATAAAACTATCTATTGAAAAAGTTCATTTTTGTCTAAATACAATGTGCGGCTGATATGAAGGTCCTATTCATCCTTTTTTAACACAAGTACAGGTAAAATGTCAGTGTCAGAGGGAGTATTAAAACAAATTATTTGTGCATTATTAATCAGAGGAGTCTCAAATTGTCCCGTACACAGCTACTATTTACATGATTACAATATTTCCCTCCATGTTCCTTCCTGGGCTCCATAGCTGCCTTCCAGGCAGCAGGTAGAGTCAACATGACATGCTTCAGTTATGCAATAAACCAATGAAAATCATGGCCATTCATGTGGCGTTACCAATGTGTTGTAATGCAGTTATAAGTGCTGAAAATGTTTGCCCTGCATTACTGAACATATCTCACACAACTATTAAAGCACACAGGATGGATGAGCCAGGTCAAGAAATTTTCAAGTATCTTTACATTGATTTTCATAATGTATGAAAATGGATTGATGGTCCATTTTAGAAAATTGGTAGTAATGAAATATATACATGATTTGTAGTAAAGTGGTCAAACCTGGTATCAAACTTTTTCTCTTTTTTTGGTATACACTAAAATGTCTCAGTCAAAAACTGTCAATCTGCATCAAATGTCTGCTCTGATTCATAATATTGTTTTTTTGATTTTTTTTCTTAATAAGACAATTTCTGATTTTAATCACTGATTTTAATCATACGTCTGCCACCTTTAGACTGCATTTTTTTCCTGTAAGTTCTGGCATGTCTGCTTGTATTTGGGAAACACACACATTTGAGAACTTAGGTTTCTTTTATTCTATGAAAACACGGTTTGTGGGAGAACCTGTTCATAAAGTACAATTTTTAATTGCTACTGAAACAATGTTATGGTCCTTTAAGTATGTATTTGGAGAATTCTTTATTTTAACAGGTTTGTAATTTCCTAAAAATTCAAACTAAATTTACTATGAAGTTTCCTGGAGAGACCAAATTATAAGACTGTTATTTGAGTTTGAGTTCAGTTAATTAATAATCATTCTTTATTTATTTATTTATTATTGGAAGTTTTATATAATGTATGTTGAATGTATGTTGAATTGAATTGTTTTTTCAGCATTTTTGCATGTTTAGCGGATCTGCTGTGCTCTGACTAAAAGAATACCAATTGAACCCATTTCCATTTTCCCTTCAGTTAGTACTGAGTTACCCAGGTCTTTCCAGGAGCCCTCCTATGAATTTACAGTTACATTTCAGCTCCTTTCTAGGACAATGTAGGAAACTGCAAAATAAAGTTAAATTGAATATTCAAGCAGGATGAGATGATGAGTGAATGACAGCTTTTGGCTTTTTAACTTTACACTTGTATATCACACTTGGTAGCCACAACATTGGTCCACTGGTCAGGGAAACAGACAGACTACGGGCTAAATTAGTAGGCTGAAAGGTCTCTGGTTTATCTTCAATGATTACACACTAACACATACAGTATACACACCACTGCTTATGAGTAGGGCACTTGTATTTGATATTGGTGTGTGAGCACTCTGGATCTGCATAGTTCCACACAAAACAACTAATTTAACATCTCAACCAGTCAACTTAACATCAAGCCTGAGTCAGTTCTTCAGTAAAACCTGCTGTACATGATGCCACTTGCCACACCAATCAACCCCTGCTTCTACAACTAATCTGACCAGTGAAGCAAGTCCACTGGAAGGGGAAAATACTGATTGAGCAAAACATTTGGCACCAGTTTATTCATCATTTTTAAATCAGCACAAACTAGATCACATTTTGCCATGAATTTCAGTGCAGATATAAAAAAACATGCATACTAAATATACTTTGATGTGACAAAACAAGCCTCTCTTCTGTGGAGTTTGTGGCTGATTCTCCACATAAAAAAGAGCATAACAGCATCATGTGGTTGTGATGGTCAGCCAACAGGTTGAAATTAACAACTGATCAGTAAATGTTACCTCCTCATAACATCACTCAAATAGAACTCCCAAGGTGAACCCTTAGCTAGCTTAGAATGAAATTACAAATGTCTAACAAAATGTGATCACTAATTTGCTCGAAAGGTTTTTCTAACTTAGGAGACACACACCAGCACTCAAAAACAGTGTCTAAAGACAGGTTACCTGCTATCACACAAAAACCACAACAAAACTGGAGGATGGGGCACTGGGAGGACTGCTTGACAACACAAGAGAAAAAAACAAAGTTAAAGGTCATACTCGTGTCAAACTGATTTTGCAAAAATCTAGTGGTTACTGTATGCCAGTCAGTTCTAGAAAAATAGATTCTCTTTTATGCTTGTAATAATGTAACTTTTAAACATGTTCAGTGGCAGTCTTTCTAGTGCCCCTATTGGCAGCACAAAGGACTTATGGGAAACAACAAAACAAAACCTCCTGGTAATCAATGTCAAACACAAGGTCAAAGGTGAAATTGGAAGCATCAGAGAAGCGCAGAAGACAAGGACTGGACGATGAACTGTGACGCCACATCAACATGCTAGGGCAAACAGGAAGAGATCTAGAAACAACAAAAAGAAAAACACAACAGGGAGACAAACCTAGGTTAAACAGCAATGGAACACAGACAGGAGAGAGAAAAGAAACCAAGAATGATCTCCCCTGTGTGGGGGTTGATAACAGTCTAAACACTCAGCAGTCAGTGTCGGGACAGCGTGAAGATAAGCCACATGCTACCAAGAACTGAGGGGGATGATAGCAGCAGAGCAACACATACATATGACAGCCTAAATAATCTGCCAACACAAAGTCAGTGACAACATGCAGGTCAGAGCAGGCCTCCAGAGTTCTGGGCCAGCAGCTTCAATCTATTACGCTATCTAAACATGTTACACATATGATGGCCGGAGAGTGCCTAGAATAATCTTGTCTGTTATAATCACTTATTAGAAATTGTTAACTGACATTTAAATGATGCAATAAACAAACTAAGAATGTAATGTAAAATAACGTAAAATGGTCAATACTACATGCTACTTCAAGTCATCTGTTTCCAAATGACTGAATGTGTCAGTGAATTTGGACAATGATTTTCAAAAAGGTCTTTTAAGTACCATACCAGTAGTATTCCATTAACCACTGTGCATAACATGTTGCTGTGTTTTAGATTTGTGGATGGTCTTTTTCTACCATTCAGGCAGACACTAGTTTCCATCCATTTCTGTAAGATTCAACAGTTTCAGTTTCAATAGTGTGCCATTTGATTTTCATATCATAAAGAAATGAATGGACACCAATAGTTGCCTGGAACAGAGGGAAAATTATATCTGAAAATCAAAAACCATTTAGCATGTATTTGAAACTGGTCAGTAAAAATGTAAAGTCTACATGATTTGTAGTTAGATGTTACTTTTGTCTTTTCATGTTGTTATTCCATCTGACAATTCATGTGCCTCCTGCTTTTTCCTGGCAACTTCCATTTTCAAGGTGATATTCTACATATTGTCCACCAATTCTATGAGCAGACCCTCAGGTCTGACCCCACAACGTGATTTGACTGTACATTTGAAAGTTTTATTTTGGATAATCCCAGCAAAGCCATAAATCTATGAAACTATCTCACAGCTATTAAAGGTATTCTATGCAGGAATTGTCAGTTGGTGTTTGCAAACACACAGCTTTTAAAGTTGGTCCCTCCCCAGCCCCATGAGGGAAAGAGAGATAGCAGTAGTCATGCAGTGGTACTGACAAGAACAAAGCCATGAATCAGAGTAATAAAATGTTATTTTCTGATTGTTTCACAGCGGTTACGTTCTAAAGCACCAATAACATGCCCCCTCTCTGCTCTGCATGTATTTGTGTCGGTCAAACAGACACAGCGACAGCAGAGGAACAGCACTCTGCACACAGCAGAGGAGGGAGATAGAAGAATCAGGGGAAACACTGAATCAGATAAAAACAGTGTTGAAACCTGGTTGCTACACTACGAGTCCCAGCTTCATACCCTGCATGCTGGTATTGGCTAGAGGCTACACTCCCACTGCCTAAAGGTTGACACCCAGAAGCGTAGTGGATCATAAGCGATGATTGAGAGGGATTACTTTTGCATGAGTCTATACATTGTTTTTTAGTAAAATCCTGCATAGTATGCCTTTAAATCACAGGTGACAGCTCATTTTATGCTTTCTTTAGATTTAGAATCAAACCGTGGTCTTAAATCACAACACAGCTGGATTAGCTGTCACTGAAAAGTCCCTGATATAAAATCGTGATTTTTGCGCAAGAATGCTTTTGTCTACTACATACCAAGAAATGTCTCACATAACATAAAGTAAATGGGGCAATATTACACAAAACACAGTGATCTTCAGCTGCTTTTAAATGAATGACCCTGTAGCAATGAGAGATTCTCTGAGCACCTTGGTCATCTGAAGGCCGTCATGTTTTTGAACGTGGACCTGGAATCCGTTTTAAAACTAGTTCTAGTAAATAGGTCCAGGACTTCCCCTGGTGCACAGTTGTCAACAACTCAAATAAGATGACTATTTATCCATATTGTAAGACAGGACCAACAGGCACATGTTGAAGTCAACTTTTAGAATAAACTATGCTCCCTGGGTTTTTGGGAAATGAGAGATTTATTCAGATGAATGCATGTGTGACAGAAAGGGGCTTCTATGAAGTCTGTAGCAGCACTGATGGATCCTACACACACATTCCATGCTACTCTGACACATGGTACACATCACCAAAATGAAGCAACACTTAACAGGCAAGGAGAGGACACACACCAGGAGATCAAATTGAGTTGTTGGACTTCACATTTGTCTTTCAAAATAATTTCAATTCAGATAAATAATTTAGGCAATAAATAGTTCCCCAACACACAGGAGAAGTATAAAACCTATATAAAAATAGAAAAGGCATAATAGTTTTCAATATACATCTCAACAACTGCCTCACTTCCTAGTTCTATAAAAAAAAAAAACATGATTTCTTGGAAGTATAAGCAACTTACAGGTTTGTCTGAAGCAATTTGACATTTATATGAATTCTCCAATCACAGAAGATATTCAGTGAAAGACATAGTGGTATAGCCCTCTATAGATTAGCCAGCCGCTAGCTAGCAGGACAGTAGCTGAGGGACGTTGATGAATTTTTACAAAACACCTGGATTCAAAGTAGAAACTAACTAAAAACATGAAATGTCTTTATACAAATCATTACATTTGCATTAGACACACTTATGGATATTAAGATGAGTGGAATAAGTCCATGATGTTTGGTCTTATAGCCAAACTTCACAGTATTGCTAGTTACAGCCAGCAGTTGGGCTTCAACAGCCACATCAGCCCGTCTTCTGACTCAGAGTGCAGCAGCACAGGAGGAGCGCCACCAAAACATGCCGAGTTTAGTCCTCTAGAAAAGTCTATACTTAAATGCATTTTCAACTGTATTAGAATTATTTTGTTTTACTAACCTCCAGATAAAGAAAAATACAATAAAAGCAATGAGTACTGCTTGACAGAAGTATAATATCCACGTCATACAGAAATCAATTCCAGTCTGTGTGTGTATTAGTTTGTAAACAACACAATCCATACACACCTGGATCCTGTCGGACCACACAGCTCAGATGAGAACAGATAACAGAGACAGCCATCTCAATACAACAGCTCCTCTCTCCCTCTGTCAACACGAAGGTGATGGGCTGGAGGTTAAACCCAACCTCAGTGATTTTAGTTCAGGGTTGAAACACCAGAGAACAGGAACAAGTTCTTCACAGCATCAACAGAGGCTGCTTAACTGTCACACAGTCACTGACTTATAATCTGCCATCATAACACTAACACACACACATATGTTTTTTACAATGAGGACAAATATGTTAAAATCCAAACTGCATGTTTTGGGGAGGCACCTCCTCATGAACAATCTGAGTTTCTGATTATTTTGGTGATAGAATATTAAAACTAATTTAGGTGTACAGTATGTGATCTCTCCCCATTTCAAGAGATAATAGAGATTCCTAATACAAGAATGATAAAAGCATACATTGTGGTTTGAGAAAATGTAATAGAAAACTTTTTCCTAATCAAATGTTACTCTGTCTTTTCCAGCTGCTGCCTGCTTTCAGAAGCTTTATGCTGGGTCTGGGTGGTGGAAAGGAAGGTGAACCAGAAGTAAAAAACAGGTGGATTTCGGCACCTAACTGTCAATGTGCAACACATCCTAACAATCAACTCATATGTGTTTATGTACCACAGCAAACTGATAACATTTCAACTTAAATGAAAATACACCTGTTCCTCTTATTGGCTAAAAGGAAAACAAAGTGCATAAATCACAACAGAGCACAGGAAGAATCCAGTCTGGCCTGAAAACCCTTGCATGTAGCTTCATGTGTCTCTTTGCCTGGACATGTGATAATGACCAGAAAAGGCAGAGCAGCAGACGTCACCCTGTAATGCACAGACAAGTTTCTGAGTGGACCAGTCTTAGTTGGTTATTCATACTCCACTTACCATAACATCACCCTTCCTAACTAAGTCTGTCATGCCTCAGCACCTTCAGTAAGGCTTGCTGTCATTCTTTGAGCGCTTCAGCTGCACCTTCAGCCTCTTCATACCAATCTGGAAACCATTCATTGACTGGATGGCTGCCTGTGATGATACAGGGTTGTCATAGCTCACAAAGCCTGGAGGGAAAACACAGACACTTAGAATGGCAACAGAGGATAGCTTTAAATAGTCCATCAAGGAATGTGCAATCTGACAATTACAGGAATTATTGCAAATAAAACAACAACAACAACAATAATAATAATAATAATAATAATAATAATAATAATAATAATAATAATACGTATATAAGTATATTATATGTTGATTTGTTTGTGTTTGTTAGGTTTAATAAACTTCTATGGAAAACATGGTGTGAAGTACTTTTACTATGTTCAAGTTTAATGAATATCATGATTGGCACTGTCCATGCATTATAGGTTGTTCATGGGGTGTTCCAAGATCTTACCAGAAATAATCTAATTCTCAACTCTTCCAGGAGTAGCATCACTAAACTGTCAAAGAAATCTTTATGTATTTTCCATATTTGAATCTTGCATAGGCCTACTTTCATATTCTAAGTTGGTTCAGTCATTGATCACTCTCTTGCTCTCCTACCTTTGATTATTATTAAGTCTTAGAGTGTCAGGACTAAAGAAGGAAACATATTATGATCATTAATTTTATAATTGATTAGACATTGTTATCCATGTCACTCTCCCTTATTCGCCTGTGCATCACATTTTATCTTTTCAGTGTTCATTATGTGTTAACATTGTAAATAACTCAACTCTTTTGTGTGTGTAAATCTTTTAATATTGGAGTCCCTGCAGCTCCAAAGAAACAAAAGAGCAACTTAGTGTCTGGAAATATATTTAATTAATTTAATGTCCAGCCCATGTTCACTGTGAATAGTACAGTATGTTCACTACATAGATTAAAGCCAGGATTTTTAAGGCCGATGCCAAATTTGATATTTTAAATACAGGATTTTAAAAATCTGATAACGATACATCAGCCAATATTCATTTTTGATAAGGATCTCATACATTCAGTTATTGAACGGTTCTAAAAAAGATACGTACTTAGTATGACATTATGTGGTTGAAAAATAAACATGTTTTGGCAGCATTTATATAGTGCTTTTATTCAAAGTGCAGCAAGCTGCCAAGCAAGGTGCTGCTTGATCATCGGAAGCAATTTGAGGTTTAGTATCTTGCCCAATGACACTTTGACATGTGGACAGTGTTAGGTGGGTAAGTCTGGGTCAATTCATCACACTTTTGGACCGCATCATCATAGATATTAATGAAACTTGGCTTGCTGATTTGGTCATATAAGAAACCTGTGGAACCGAAATTGCACTTGTCTTGGATCACTATTAATAGAGATGTGGGCTAACAAAGTCTGAACTAATTAGCGTGCCTCTATGACTTTGACTTGCCATATCTCCCTTGACATAGGTCATAGAGAAATGGTTCTCATATCATTTTAAAGCCCTTTTCCAGCTCTATATTTTACTGTCTGCCATGTTAACCCCAAAATGGAAAGTAACAGTGTTATGAGTGATTATAGTCTTGAAAGTTGAATTAAAAACAACTTATTTTAAAAAAGGGTAAAAATTTTCACCAAAGTTAGGTTAAAATGTCATTAACACCTCCAGAAAGTCTTTGGTTTTTGAGTTGTTGCTGAGATGTCATTACTTATCTGAAGTGGCATCACATCACTAATTCCTTACAATGTTGTTGAACAGCAGTTACTGATCAGTGTATGGTCAGACATATGCAAAATTACAATGCAACACTTTCTTGATGGGCTTACAGGCCACTAGATAGTGTGCTCAAAGAAATACAACATGGGTGGAATCATGAATCTGAAGATAAATGTCACACTAATTAGTTCAAACTTTGTTAGCCCATATCTCCCTTAATAGCGATCTGAGACAAGTGCAATTTCGGTTCCATGGGTTTTTAAAATGACCAAATCAGCATGCCAAGTTTCATAAATATCTATGACGAAGCGATCCAAATGTGATGAATTGACCCTGACTTACCCAGCTGGGGATCAAACTGCAAACCCCATGATTAGTGCCACAACCTACTCTACCTCCTGAGCCACAGTCAAAAACATAACAGCAACTGCACCAATAACCTTCACTTTTATTATTAATTGTTTTATTGTTTTATTATCATTATAATTGGCTAGTAAGCAAGGGTTCTACTTTATAGACACCGATGACCGTTTCATTTTCATGTATTAATTTATCCAGTTCATCCATTTACCAGCACTCTTTTATTTCTATACAACACAAGCAACAGACAAGCATTTTGTAATCACTATTAATGTTGACAGTGTCAGGTGCAGTTTAAAAAAAAGCTGCTGCAGAAACAAGACCAACAACAACTGAATCCAGCTTTCACTGTCATTTACTTGTCTCAATGTGCACACATTTTATTGTGTTTTTTTTTCCGCCTAATAATCCCTCTAATATTACAGTTCTAGTCTGTTCTGTACTGTGATGATCAAACATTAGCTGAGGGGTTCAGTAACTCTGAAAAGGCACTGTGCCTTAAACTTTGGACAAACTGTCAGTTTCATTTCACTGGTGAAAATCAGACGTGTTTCCAAAGCACTGACTCACTAACTGTACTAACACGTACTGAAATGTAAGTCATGGATATATTTACCATTCCGTCAGTTTGGCAGAATCAGTATAATGCAACATGTTAATAACTCATTAGCTACCTTCACTCTACTGCCATAACATTAGCTAGCTTTATGGCTAACTAGGGAACTAATTTCACAACAGATTAACTACAAGCGTGTGTTTTATAGCATCTGTCATAGTTATATTGACAACAGAAAATGATAGGGCTGCTGTTCATTTACTCACTAGAACTTTCTTACTGACTGTTTCACAAATAAATGTGAAACCAGGTTTGTCACAAGGCTTTACACCACTCAACTGCTGTGCTGTGAGTCATGAGAGGAGGTGACTGACCACAGCTGACTGTAGCAAAACCAGGCATGACTGATGCAACTGCAGTCAGGATTACTTAGCCTATACAATAAGGTCAAATGAGGGAGCATGGTTTATTATCATTCAATTCATGCACTTCAATAACAAATGACCATCTTACTATGAAGTCACATAACAGACACCCAAACGCCAACTCTGTTCTGCTCTGAATGTGATGTGTTCAGTGAATTCACCGGGATTAGTGTGTTACCATCAGCGAGTGCCACAGAGAGTCACAGTGCTGTCTGTACAAACTATGCAATAGTGACACTGGTGATAAAATAGCTCAAACACCTATCTTTGGCTTTCCATTACTTTAATTTTTCGTTACTTATCGATCATTATAAACACCGATATTGATTGATTTGCAATAGTTTAAATCAGCTGATAAAATTGTCCTGCCTATGTATCGGTCAGGTTTTACTATACACGCTACAATACCTTTAGTGATATTGTTGACCACAATAACTGTAACATGAACATTTGACATTGTGTATCAGTGTCAAATGTTCATTTTCCTAGTACCAAATGCTCACATTTACCTTCCAAATTGAAACTTACATACACTAAAATACAGTGATACACCAAAATCTTTGAAGCTGCAGCAGAGTCAGTTACAACAACTGCAACACAACACTGCAAGATGCTGGTGGGACTGACTCAAATATTTAACTGATCTTGTGCAGGCTTATGTACAGCAGTTTCTGTGAACTCACCAAAACATTTGCTGAGGTTTGTCTGTTTGTCAATGAAGACCTTAGCAGAGATGACATTTCCAAAAGGCATAAACATCTGGAGCAGGTCCTGGTCTCCAAACTCTTGAGGCAGGTGGTAAATGAACAAGTTGGCACCCTCTGGACCTGCACATCATTAAGTCTGTTTTACTAATCACACAAATATTACTCACAGTGATATTTGAACAATTTCATCAATGACTCAAAAAATGTCATCTAATTCTTCAAAATATGGTCATGATCAAATTACATCTTCAACAAATGCAATAACAGCTGCTTCATATAAAGGATTAATTAAAAAAAAATCAAACAATAGGAGTGAGCAGACTTCAGGAGAAGGGCTATCATTAACACACAAATGGGGGGGCAAGCCATCTGTTATGGACTTGAGCTTGTTTTAAAGTGGAGCTGTTAAAAGCATAGTGGCGTCTTACCAGTGCTGCGACTGTTGCTGGCTGATGCCGCAGATTTAAAAGAAGATAGAATCCTTAGCAGAAGGTGAGACCAACACACAGCACACACATCTCTAGCAGCCTGCCAACGGCAGTATTTTAAACCAGGTATCACTAAATACTGTGGAGAATCCCATCACTCAAAACTGTGTATGATTGGATTTTGTTACTTACTGTTAGCTTTCTTTCTTTTATCTTATCTATTTGAACAAGTCATTTTAAACCAGGTATCACTAAATACTCTGGAGAATCCCATCACTCAAAACTGTGTATGATTGGATTCTGTTACTTATGGTTAGCTTTCTTTCTTTTATCTTATCTATTTGAACAAGTCAGTTTCATGAAAAAGGCATATAAGGAGAAGTAGTTCAAACTCCAACTCACAGTTTAGCCTGCAGCTCTCAAACCTTTTCATGTATCAATAAGGTTTTTGTTTGCCTTAATGTCTGGTCAACATGAATGGAGACTGGACTGAATTGGACTAAAGAAACATGTTTTCTACAGGTGATTATGTGCTGAATGTCTTTACAAGAGGTTCACTCAAGTAAAATGTGTCAATTTCCAGAACTGGTTTTAGTAAAGAATCCTGAGCTCCCCCGCTCTATTTACAGCTTTTTTAAATCCTCTGATCATTCCATCTGTACTTTCTACCACCCACCATGTCATCTCCTTCTTTCCACACCCAATCCACAGCACCCACCTTCTTTTTGGCTGCCTGCAGCTGAGACACTTTGCTGGGACAGCAGGCTCTGGTTGTACAGGCTAGGGAGGGCAGCAGCAGCATACTGCTGGATGCCTGAGTAGGCCTGGCTCAGTGCCTCCATGGTGCTTCCTGAGCCATTAGACAGGCCTCCAGAGCCAAGGCTGCCATTAAGTGCTGCCATGCCTGCATCAGAGTTACAAGAAAACAAAAATGACATGAGTGGAAATGTGAACTCTTATGATTCAAAGTGATGTTGAGTTCAACACAATAGTCTGAAAAGAAGAACTGATATCAGTTTCACTGTTTATTATGGTAAATGGTAAATAGACTATACTTGTATAGCGCCTTTCTAGTCTTCTGACCACTCAAATCTCTTTGTACATTACGAGTCACATTCATCCATTCACACACATTCATATGCTGATTGGGTACAGGGGCTACCATACAAGGTCCCAACATGCCCATGAGACTAACCATTCACACACATTCATACACTCCTTGTATGTGTGATGGCACAGCCATCAGAAGCAATTTAGGGTTCAGTATCTTGCCCAAGGACACGATATGCGAACTGGAGGAGCCGGGAATCAAACTGCCAATCTTCCAATTAGCGGACGACTCGCTCTACCTCCTGAGCCACAGCTGCCCCTGCACTATTCATTCAGACAAGGTCAATTAAAGCCTCTGTCGACTCAAAGATGCGTTACATGACAAATTAAATATAAGAATTTGGAAAACTTAAACACATTATAGGCTAAAGGTTTAACTTCTGAGTAAATTACTGTTGAGCCTGCATGTTGACAGGGATTACACAATAACTGGGATTTTATTTCAGTACATCATGTGTTCTAACAGTGTTTTCATAAATAAACTGTTCCTGCAACTTAACAGCCCACTATGTGAAATTATGAACATGTGTGGGAAGTTTGAGTGAGGCATTACTTTTGCCTTCATACTTGTAGGCTCTGTGCAATTTCTTTCCATTGCACTGACAGCATAAGATTACTAAGAGTGGCAATATGCCGACAGGTGTGGCTAATGGTACGTACAGGAAGCTAACATCAGCACACCATCACATTCACAAAATAGCCTCGTCTGCGTTTAAGAGAAAGATTTACATCTAGTATACTGCCTCATAGTAATCTAATCAGAGGAAATTTTCAGTCTCTAAGCTGGACCTGTGCAGACAACAAGCACAGGTCCAGCTTAGGGTTAGTACCTGCCAGGGAGCCCATGTTGAGGCCAGCTCCAGTACCAGCAGCCAGAGACTGCAGGGCTCCAAGAGAAGCTATGGGGTTCACTGAGGAGGTGCTGCTGGAGGTGGGGGAGGAGCCTGCTCAGGGGGAACATTTAGTGTCAATGTTAAAACAATAAACACAACTGGAAAATATTAGACACCACCGTGTTACAGTGCTACAATCTGTGTGTTAGACGCCAGCAATGTCAACATTTTCACACCATCATTTTGACTTCACAACAAACTAAAATATATGATACACTATCTCTATTAAAAGAAGAGGAATATTACCAATCTGAGAAAAACTTTAAACTTTGTGTGTGTATATATATATATATATGTATATATATAATATATATATTTGTGGGATGAGCAGCAGAGCTGAGTATGTGGCGTGTGCCCATGAAAAATTTGCCAAATCTTATCTGCCAATACCAAACAGCTTATTCTGCCATTGACATTGTTTGGTGTTTGGTGGATTGGATGATTGAAGTTTGAAGAAACAAGACATATTGGCAATTTAACAATTTATTCATTTAACAAACAGGAGCCTAAATAGTGTGTGTAAGAACCATACACAGCCACAACAGCCTGGCACCTCCTCCTCATGCTGGTCACGTGCCTGGTCACACACTGCTGTGGAGGAACGTTATGTTCAGCATTGAGTCCAGATTCTGCCTACAGCAGTTGGATCGTAGGGTCAACGTGTGGAGAAGATGTGGAGAATGCCATGCTGATTGCTGCACCGATAGAGTAACATCTTTTGGTGGAGGCAGTGTGATGGTGTGGGGCGGCATCTCCCTCACTGGAAAAACGAGGCTTGTCATCATTGGAGGCAATCTCAATGCAGAGAGATATTGTGATAAGATTCTGCAACCAGTGGCAATCCCATATCTCCACAGTCTGGGACCGAACTCTATCCTCCAAGACGACAATGCCCATCCCCACAGAGCGGGGTTTATCAGAGACTGCCTCCAGAATTTGGGAGTGGAGAGGATGGAATGGCCTGCCAGCAGTCCTGACCTCAACCCCATTGAACACTTGTGGGATCAGCTTGGGTGTGCTGTTCATGCCAGAGTGACCAACACAACCACGTTGGCTGACTTGCGAAAAATGCTGGTTGAAGAATGGGATGCCATCCCACAGCAGTGTGTGACCAGGCTGGTGACCAGCATGAGGAGGAGGTGCCAGGCTGTTGTGGCTGTGTATGGTTCTTCCACATGCTACTGAGGCTCCTGTTTGTTAGATGAATAAATTGTTAAATTGCCAATATGTCTTGTTTCTTCAAACTTCAATCATCCAATCCACCAAACAAGAGTCAATGGCAGAATAAGCTGTTTGGCATTTTCAGAGAAAATTTGGCAAATTTTCATGGACACAAGCCACATACTCAGCTCTGCTGCTCATCCCACAAATGCATGTTACTTACAAATGTGGCACTATTTAAAAAGGAAATAAACAGGCTTTCCAACGGTATAAAATTTATTGCCAAGAAGCATTGTTACAACAAAGAAATAATCTACCAAACACTAATTTCCTTACTTTTTGTGCTAAGTTTATATATTTCTGACTGATTTCAGACTATGTGTACTGTAGTACTTTTTTACCTGAGCTTGTTAGTGCACTTAATGGGCTACTAGATGTTGTCATGGCACTGGAGCCTGTGGGCGTGGCCTGTGTGGCAGTTGCTGCTGCTAAGGCAGCCAGGTTCTGCATGGCATTAAGACCTGACAGACACACACACATACACACATGGGATAGGTTAGAATCACTAATGACTAACCTAGCAGACAGATATCAACAACATATTTGAGCATTTTTTAACATTTTTTGTCTTATATTTCGGGTAAAAATAAAAATGTGTTTAAGGCAAATGCAACATGTACAAACTCAAAAGTCTGCAGATTTTCATTTAAAGATTCATTCAAGACTCCCCCCATGGCTTCTTCTGACCACTATTGTTCATAAAAACATTATACAAGGATGAGTTCTCCCCTGGGGTTTGCTGGATGTATGAGTTTGAGGCAGGGCATTGTAAACTATTGCCTTCTTTAGGTCTTGCTTAGCATCCAGATTGATAATTAAACCACCTTGACACCAACCTCTTCCAAATCCAGAGGCCATGACTGAGATTATTATTCACCCAAAAATCCATATTCACATATTTGGATCTCGTATAACAGCATGATCTGTCATGGTGGAATGTCCAAGCGTGTGTGTGTGTACCTGTACCTGATACAGGATGCAGGTTGTTGAGTGCACTCCCTGTGGAGGCTGACTGCTGCAGCAACTGTAAGTAAAGCTACACATTTACACCAAACACAGATGATTCCACAGTCAGTGTTAAAGCCAGGAGGAGAAATGAGAAACAACATGCCAAAGTGGAAGTGAAAGCCACGGTGAAACTGGTGAAATTGCTTTGTCAATAGGTTAATCATCACATTTTATAGAGGCCCTAAAACACACACTCACTGCTAGGTACTGTGGCCCCAGACTGTTGAGCCCAGTGAGGTTTCCCCACATGGAAGCAGCACTGAGTTGCTGCATCTGCTGCTGCAGCTGTAGGGCCATGCGCTTCTGCTCCTTGTCCTTCTGAGTGTCTGCAAACTTCACTACAATGGGTGACGAACAGCCCTAAACACAGATGCAGGAAATCTTTTATACTCTGGCTTGAGCTTGATTAACTTGTTATAAATGCTGATTAAAACATAATTTAAACATCAGGTCAGTATGAACAAGAGGTATGATTATAGCAAGCAAAACCTCTTTCTATGTTCATATGGTCACCTGATGATTGTTTTAAGACAAATTTGCAATTTAAGTGCAAGTCAAATAATGATTATTTTAAAAAGTTCTGCTGCTTTGAAATATGGTATACAAATTATTGGTAATATTTGAACAGAAACAATATAATCCAGCAATTTTGAAATCAAGGTCACAATTTGACCACTTCACATATTATGTTTAGTGTGAAATTGTAGTTCACCTCCATGGTCTGGGACTGATGCATGGACTTGATGGCTGACTGGGCCATTTGTCTAGCTGTGAATGTCACAAATGCACAACCTGAAAGAGAGAAACACAATGTATCATTACTCATACAGATCTATTTGAGGGAAAATTTATGTTGTTAACATATCAGTATCTTTATCCAACACTGAACTTGGATCAGAGTGGATTTTCAACAATTTTAGCTGCCAATAACTGTGCCTGATTTCTGCCTGATTTCCTGCATTAGACTGAGGCTACTGTATTTTGTGTACTCTTACTTTTTAACTAATACTTTTTACTTTTTTGTCATCCTCTCTTTAGTGATTTCTCTCTGTGCTCTAAAGCATCTTGGATCAGCTGTTGGATCAGTTGCACTGAGATCAAAACTTGGCCTTTGCCATTGTTTTTAGGATCTGACATAACTGTGTCTGTCATTTACTACTAACCATTAGCTCACCAGGCAGATACAAAGTATTGGCTACTAGTTAGAAATGATGGTAGATTAATACATGACTCTTTCCCACTCGTATTATCATTTTAGTATAAATATGATCTTCAGCAGCTTAAGCAGTCAAAGTTTACTTTCTTAAATCGGCTTCCACCCACTAACATCCATCTGATTCTAAAATTAGTTGGGGGCCACCAATTCAGGATTAAAACTGAATAGTTTTAAAACAGGTTTTAAAATAGCAGGTTAAGAGAGTTCAGCACATTTCTGATGTCTTTATCAGAGGTTTAGAGTGGAACTTTTTACAGTATTCCTTTGATTCATAAAATATTTGGTTGGTCTGCGGGTCTCTTAGCTTGTAAGAGGTCTCTGACCGTTTCTCTGTTTTCATGAATGTAGCCTTCTTTTCTATCTCTCTTTTAAGGAGGTCATCTAGATGTTTGTACTTTTTATGTTGTTTTCTTGATTTCAATTAGGGATGGATAAAATATTGTGGTATAGTAAAATCTAATGAGAAAGACTTGACAAATAAAATAATCAGACAGGAATTTTGGCTAATCCAATGAACTAAGTATGTGAGAAGTGAATGCACATTATCACATTGATACCAAATCCATATTAAAATCACTCCAATAAACACAAAGTTATTCAGTCATTAATGATTTCATCAAGCTAACCTTACGTAATGAAGATTCAAGTCAAATAATAGTAAGCCAAACAGAAAAGAATTAAGCCACCAATTAAATACATCAGCCTCAATTAACAAGCATGTTCATTATTTGGCAGCACTCTCAGCATTAACAAGTTATGTGTGTGATGTGTGTGTATGTGTGTGTCTGCAGTTCTGGGAAGTAACTAGTTACATGTAACAGCGTATTATAACTGAATTACAAAATAAATGTGATTGTAATCTGTTACAGTTACTGAGAAAAAAATGTGTAATTAAATTACAGTTACTAATGAAAATGTTCGTGATTACAAAGGGGTTACACTCGAATATATTCTATTTCCAATCCAATCTAATCCACTTTATTTATATAGCATGATTTTAACAAACACAAGGTTTCCAAAGTGCTGCACAGCAAGATAAAAAACACAATAAATAGCACAACAGAACACAATAAAATGATGAAGGACACAATAGGCTAAAATCAAATAAAATAAGATAAAATAAGATAAAATCAAATAAAATAAGATAAAATCAAATAAAATAAGATAAAATCAAATAAAATAAAATAAGATAAAATCAAAGAGAGAAGAGGTGGGTTTTAAGAAGAGATTTAAAATGAGACAGTGAGGAGGCCTGTCTAATGTGCAGCGGCAATCCATTCCACAGTTTTGGAGCTGCAACAGCAAATGCTCGTTCACCTCTGAGCTTAAACCTAGCTTTAGGCACTGTCAGAAGCAGCTGGTCAGCTGACCTGAGAGAGTGGCTGGGAGTGTAGGGGTGCAGCAGCTCAGAGAGGTAAGGTGGGGCTAGGCCATTCAAGACTTTAAAAGCAAATAAAATCATTTTAAAATGAATCCTAAAATGGATGGGCAGCCAGTGGAGTGAAGCCAAAATAGGTGAAATATGCTCTTGTGCTTTTTGGTAAAAAGCTTATATTCATTCTGTTGGTTTGCACCTTTTCGCCATACAGGAATGCCTTCTTTTGGCTTATTTCCGGACAACATGAGGCAACACTCAGCAAAGCCACCAGATAATGATGATAGGTTAGACTTTTTGAGTGGTAGCGCATTTCGCAAAGGTCAGATGGCAAGCATGGGCTGTACTCAGTGTACAGCCCACGCATTGCGCAGAGGAACAGAGGGCTACTTTCCACTAGTTAGTTGCTTTTAATGTAGGTTAAGCATGTCACAAAAAGACGTTGTGAAGAGCAGGAGGAAGAGAATTCAGCTCAAGTTCAGCCATCATTCTCAACCCAGACACCTATTGCTGCATCAGTTTCTCCTCAACAAGTGCCAAGTGGGGGGAAAGGGCTGAATTAGCAGCCACATTCATGTAGTTCATGAATGTGGCTGCTAATTCAGCCCCTTAGCCGTTAGCAGCAGCATTTGATTTAGCACGTGATTCTCCAGTGACGACATCCAAGAACTGACTGAATCGTTGGACTATAATCAAATAATGTCAGTGTTGAACATCAAGCCCTGTCATCTCCCGCTGTCCACCATCAAAAGTAAGCTAATTTACAATTTTGGACTATAGTAGCCTATTGCCTATTTCAATATTATTGTTTACTGGGTATATATTTGGTTGGGTGTACAACTGGATTGTATGCTGATGTTGCTGTGTCTACCATCTGTGTGTGTGTGTGTGTGTGTGTGTACGTGTGTGGTTTATGTGGCTGCCGTGCCAGGCTATGTTCAAGTGTCATGTTGGTGCTGGTGTACCTCTATCCATACGTTTGATCAATGATGCTGTTGTGTCTGTGTGTGAATATGTGGCTACCCTGCCAGGCTAATGTGATGCGGTTAATGTTCATCTTGGTGCCTATAACATTACCTCTGATGATCTATAGGGCTTGTATGATTGAACTGTGGTGCATTCAGGGAAGTATAGTTGTAATGGCCTATTTTGGTTAACATATGCATTTCAGAACCTATAAAGTATAATGGCTCTTGGACAGGCTAGGCCCACCTGATTTTCTCTGTGCCCACCCACACTGATTTCTGCCTACACTACTGACTTACAAGGAGCTGTCTCTACATCTAGACAGGCTCTATTCATTCGGCAGTATGTGCTCAACTTAGCTTTACATCCCAGTTTAAAACAATCGGAAGATCAGCGATTCGGTTCCCGGCTCCTCCAGTCCACATGCCAATGTGTCCTTGGGCAAGATACTTAACCCCAAATCGCTCCTGATGGCTGTGCCATCAGTGTATGAATGTGTGTGAATGGTTAGTTTCTTCTGATGGGCAGGTTGGGACCTTGCGTGGTAGCCCCTGTACCCATTCAGTGTGTGAATGGGTGAATGTGATTTGCAATGTAAAATCGCTTTGAGAGGTCGGAAGACTAGAAAGGCGCTATACAAGTACAGTCCATTTACCATTTTTCGACTTCTTGTTGTTCAGCAACATACAGGATCTCCTCAGCTGCATTCAGACTGAAAACAGCACTGTGTAAAACAATACAAGGGGCTGTGTTGGTGGGGGCTTGCTGTTTAAAGTGCAGGTGTTACAAATCAACTGGTTTTCCTGTTAACTTGTTACCTTTGTTTATAACTGTCAGGTGTTTCTCATGGCGACAGCAGATGTTCAAATCACAGAAAGGAAATGTTGCTGACCTTGCAAATGCCTGATTATGATTTCATATCATTCATAATTTCATTACGACTATCCATCTGATTAATGGAGTTCAATGAAACTGTGGGATCAGAAATATTCTTAACCATATTTTGATGTATTTTCTTCAAAATAAAAACTCCCCACCCAGGTTTCGACACCAGGTGTTAAATCTAAAGGAAAACTTGCAGTACATTGTGCTACACCACTGAGCAATGCGGCTTTGAGAACTACCTATATACCCAAACACACAGCCTATTTTGAAGCAAAAACAACTGTATATTATCTTTGGGTTTTAAAATGCCTCTGCTAGATTAACTTGTGACCTCTGTTATTGCAATGATAGCAGCCACACAAACCCAGTTTCTTGCACCTCTGAAGTTAAACATTTTTCATAGATCCATAAACCATCAATAATCTGAATTAATCAGATGGATAGCCTAGCCTATGGAATAATGACTGATATAATAATATAATAATAATATCACAATCAGGCATTTACAAGGTCAGCAACGTTTCCTCTCCATGATTGGATAACAAGTCAACAGGAAAACCAATTGATTTGTAACAGCGGTGAAACAATGAAATACGATCCAGCAAGTCCAGTTGGAGTAACAGATTTTGGCATTTAAAGTCTGATCAAAAAAACTCTGTATAGCGGTTTGTAATATTCACAGACTGGATTTTACTCTCTGATTTTAACTCTGGAAAGTTATCATGCTGCAACCCTGTTTACCAGTGTGCACATGTGACATGTTTGTGTCCACGGACCTCCGAAAAAAGCCTGAACAGAACCATGTGCAAGTCCATGAATTATACAGTGACAGTGACAGCACACTATGGTATTGAGGGAAAGATGAGACAGCAAGTACTCAAAACAAAAGTATAATGTTCAGTTAAAAACGTTCACTTGGAATTTACTTATTTTAATGAAACAATAAAAGTCGAAGTAAATACTTAAAAGAATAAAGATCTTTTTGTTTTCTTAACATTTGACCTCTTTTTTCTCTTTTTTTTTTACCATATTGGAGTGGAAGCCAGGAATCAACAAGAACCAGAATCAATTAGCAGAATCGGAATCAAGAATCGGAATCGATAAAATTCAAACGATACCCTACCCTAGTAACTAGTATTCTGTAACCTATTACATTTCAAAAGTAATCTTCCGAACACTCAGTGTGTGTGTGTGTGTGTGTGTGTGTGTGTGTAAGAACAGAATATGTCTTACCACGGCTGAGTCCATCAGGGCCTCGAAGTATTCGGCACTCCTCTATCTGTCCGTATGGTGAGAACATCAATCTTATGTCGTTCTCGTTACATTTCTTGGAGATCATTCCAATAAACAGCTTCCTGTCCTCCACTGCTGTATTCAGCACAACACAACATCAAACACACCTGCTCTGTGTCAAGGTAAATGGTGCATTACAACACTCAGCATGCACATATGTTTAATAGTGGCTCTTTTGTAACTTATGCCATCAAAGAAAGTGGGCCATCACCATATATATTGACTTGCCTTCTGAAAGTAATTCTGAAACATCACTGAGGTTTGGGATAATATCTCCTAACAGCTGAGTTCTGCAAGGAACTTTGCTCAATTTACTTTCTAAATGTTTAAAGCCATGCCCACACTAATGTGGATGAACTGAATGATGCAGCTATTTAAAGTGAATACATTTGAAAAATAAACTGAAAAAGGAAGAGGGAATTTAACCCTTTCTTTATTGTGTTGGTCTTTCAGCAGGTGGAGGGAACCTCACTTCAGAGATTAAAAGTATTTTCTGATGTATCCACATAAGTATAGACACAGCTCAGATCTACTAAAAGGAGAAAAACATGCAATAATGAAAAGTCATTTTTAAAATAGGGAATATTTCAGACAAAATGGCACGACAACACCAAACTGCATCATACTCAGCTATAAGCACAGGAGCCATTTTGCCCATCAAGAGAGACAGAAGTAGTATTAAATGTCTAACTGTTTAATAACCAGCCACAGCCTCTGTCTCATTCAGATCACTACATATGCCTGCTATAAGTGACTCAAGAAACAAATCAAGAAATTTTGTCACCATAATGAAATACTGGCTAATGAAGAAAACCTGTGATGTATGTCACAAACAACAGTGGTAGTCACTGAAGTATGACAAATATTGATCTACCTACCTACTGAGATTAACTATAACCAAACTATATTCATTAACTCACAGGTTGGCAACAGCACCGCTCACTCAATTAGCATTTCACCAGTGTTAATGATGACATTAAACAGTTTCAGAAGTCTAATTAGATTGAAAACTTAGATAACTGTGACTGTTTAGAGTAATATGCTTTATTAGGGTTATCATAATTATTAGCAAGGGAATCAACACAGAGTTGTCTGCTAGTATGAAAGGACAGAGACAACAGACAGTAATGATAAAAACTCCTTACCATTGTTTTTCTCACTGTCGGCTGGCTTCATCTGGATTGGGTGGTGCATCTAGACAAGGCAACAAATAACACATTAGTATTCCTAATGATAAAAAATGTATGTCTATGTTGTAATGCATTTTCGTAATGTTGGCTAATAGATGAGATACCATGTCTGTGTGATAATGTTTCAAAGATGGTTTGTATGCTAGATACATACTTGTTTGGTTTTCTATCCATTGGTAACTGAGGTATTCAGACTTTTTAATTTTTGTAATTTTGTCAGTTTCCAACAAATAAAAGCTATTTGTGTAAAAAAAAGATGTAACATGTGATGTAATAATAGCAACAAACGCTGTGCTTGATATGACACATGCACAAAACATGCAAAAGTTAGGCAAATACACACAGGTGTGTGTGTGTGTGTGTGTGTGTGTGTGTGTGTAATGGAAGAAAAAGGGAGCAAATGTGTATGTGTGTGTGCGCGCACACACGCGCACGCGCGCGCGCGCACACACACACACACACACACACACAGGAAGAGCTGCAAAATGTTTACTTTATTCAAAACATATATATTCCATAAATCCAAAATGATCATTTGACATTTTTTCTGATTTTAAACAGATATTTCAGATATAATTTTACCAAAAATACATCTAGGATTATATTTAATATTTAAAATTCAGATATGGTAGATTTTGTAAATAAATGTCATGAGAAAATAAATGAAAAAATAACCAGCACTACTCTATTTGAAGCACCTGTCTGCTGTCAACCATTTTCAAACTTCATCTGAGGTCCTGTAGCCCTGTCCTCCTTTCAGCCTGTGATTTTCAGTCAAGAGTGTCCTGCAGCTAATGACATTATGCTTCAGCCTTTCTTTAAACCTTCCCAAAACTTTCACTTGTATTTATACTTGTATTTTAAATTAACTCATGAAGTTAGAGCTAGACTGTTCACTATGACATCAGGGGCTGGTGTCACAAAAGTATTTTAGACTGGTCTGTAGTGTTAAGCCAGTCTTAATTTTGCTCATAGATTAGTCTAATGCAAGTTAGACTGTTTCACAAACATAAAGACGAACATAAAAAATTAGACACCTTACCCCTGGGCTAACTCAGGCCTAGGACCCATGTTACCATGGTAACAATCAGTGACACCAACTGACCAGTAGCACCCAACAAAAAAAAGAGGATCACATTTCTTTCTTTGCATCTTGTACCATGTTTTTATATCTTTTTGAACGTCTTTGATGCCCCCCTCAACTGTGGGATTAACACTGTTCACTGTCGCTGCAATTTTTTCCATATCAGTTTTTTTTTATTTATTTTTTTTTTTTTTATTGTTACACTCCACTAAATTTTACAAGTAAAATGTCCTTGTAACTGTTGAATTCCTCCAAAAAACACATATTTTCTGCTGGAATAAACAGAGTTGAGCGGTTGGATGCGGTCACTCATTGGCCATTTTTTTTGTTTGAAAAAGATCTTAATTTACCCAGAATTCATTGTACCGTAGTCCTACTTAAGATAGTCAAGAACTAAACTGCTTTGTGCAATGGATGAATTTTGATGTCTATCTGAATTCTGACTATCTGTTAAATCCCTAGTCAAAGTCTATCTTTGTGAAACCGGCCCCAGAGCTCACCTGTGAGCCTGCAGTTCCAGTGGTAATTTAGGGCTCTATTTTTAAAGCTATAATATGTAACTATTCTGCATTAAAATGTCTAAAAATGACTAGACCTATGTTATGTATTTTGTTGAGTTGTGTACTTACATTATGCCAAATGTTTTCAACAATTTTCAAACCCAGAGAAATCCGTAATTTTAATCAAGGTAACAGTTCATTTCATTTGGTCACCTGTCAATGATATACCAAAGTGTATACATGCACAAGATGCATGCATCAGCATTGTGGTTGTCCACCACAATGGCATCTACCAAAGAGTATACGCATACAAGATAATACATCGGCATTGTGGAAACTGTCATAAATTGACTTTTATCCAGTTTTAAGCCACATTTTTACGATAAACTTTTTAGATCTTGGTCGTTTTTACTATATATAACTATCATAACTATATGAAGGATTTTTGTCATCGGACGTCTGGATCTTAAGTTATCAGAGAAACAAGCTGAGCAAACATTAGCAGCAACTCGGCTTACACAAAGCCCCTAGCAGACTTCCTCTGTCTGCTGAACAGTATCGGAGAAGCACTGACTTTTAACGTGAAACTGCTTTATTCAGTGTTTTTACTGGTTTTAATCACCGAGTCAGTTTGTTCTGGAGAGGAGGAGACCTCTGCAGATAATTCAGCTTCCAGTAAAAACTTCCTAAACGATGACTGTACTGTAGTAATCCTAACCTGGAGAATACGGGTGCGCAAAAAAATTGATTCACAGAAGAAACACGATTCTATCTGTGCCGATTCAGAATTGATTCAGAAATTCCAAGAAACAATTCACATTTTTCAGTCTTGCCATGACGCTGTTTTCTATTTTTAGTTAGCCCAGACCCAACTCCAGGGGCAAGAGGGAAGTGAAGTGTGTGTTATGGAAAGACCACAAGAAATGGAGTACTTGACAGAAAAACAAATACAACTTGCCCCATCGGCAATGAAGGCAATCATTTGAACATATTTTGGATTTTATTATCTCGAAGGGAAGAAGGAGCTTGACAAGACTCAAGTCATTATCAGGCGTTGCAGTGCACCTCCGCAGATTTGTGTGGTTGTGGGCATATTTATTTGTAATTGCTGTGAAACAATCAGAAAATAACATTTTATTCCTCTCATCCACCGGCTTTCTTGCAACCACCGCTCGCTTTCCTCATCCACTCTCTAGCTCGCTCGACCACTGCTTCTCTCTCTCTCTCGCTTTCTCTCGTCTTTCTTAAAATGAATTGGGAAGCCATCAGCAAAGCCTAACTTTACTTCTTACTTCTCTTCCTAGTAATGTTTTTGTCTTTCTTCATGGCAGGGTTGAACAGCGTTACAGGTTACATTTCTCCAAAAGTTGATTCTAGTTCAACTTTCTCACAGCGCCCCACAATTTAAGTTATTATTTGAAGTTTTGCACTTAGCAGTTTATCTTTGCAATCATTTTGATTTTTGTATTAAGTATTCATTTTACCCTTTGTCTCAGGGCTGCCTTGGTTTCCTATTGACTGAGTGGACTAAAAGAAAATAAATCTTACTCAGGTTGACATTGAGTAGTAAATGTTTACATTTGATTCAGTGTGATTAGTCAGTGTGAATCGTGCACCCCTACGGGAGAAGCTGGTTGTTTAACAATGAAGACAACAACTCCCACGTTCCAAGGCTACTTCACAAGTCATCAAACTCCCTCTTTTGTTACTGTTTTGATTGAGAGACCCCTAGCAGGAGAAATTACATATTGTGCGTTTAATTGTGCAAGAGTAACGACAAGCACAAAGTTTCCTGGGTGCACAGACTGAGCACCAGCTATTTTGGTTCCTGTATGTGCAGCAGTGGAATACAGATGGAGAGTGTGGTGATTAATAAATACACATACTCTATTCCCACCAGAATACCAACAACTCTCCTTGCACTGCTTCATTTGAATGAGTGTTCCACTCATTTGCACCTCACCTTGCTGCACTCTGCACCAAAATGCCAGACAGATGGGCAAAGCAAATTTCAAGGTCAAAAAATGTCAAATTGGAATAGCTAAGCTTGTGATGGTTGTTGCGGTGTCATGTCAATGGGGCCCTCAGTGTATTATACTGTGTGTTAAAATTAAATGATTGTTTGAAATTGGTAAAATACTGGTTGGAACAATTCACTTCTGGCAATTTCTCAAATACATCTGTACATGTTTGAGCCCAAATACGATCCAGAATATGCAAGGCGGACAACATGAACAACCCATGGAACCACCATAGCAACAATCTTACCTGCAAAGGCTACGAAACAGAAGGCCATCTGTGCGTGAACAATCACAAAGAGGAAGTACAGGTAACTTTGCAATCGAAGCATTCAGAGTAGGCTGAAGCTCTGGCTTTTGACTTGAAAGGGGCATTTTTACATATTTTACATATGTTAACATCAGATTTTGGTACTTTGGTGTAGACATCTGACATTAACAGTATTAAAATAATGCAAAAAAAGTATAATATGTCCCCTTTAAGCTCATCAAAGTTCCACAACAGTAGTACATTCCATGTTTAATAATTTTTCAGAACTGTACTCATATCAATTCAGTCAGTTACTATCATGAAACCATTGAGAGATTGTTCTTAAAGAATGCATGCATCCTATTGCATGAGACAGGCAGTTTGATGCTTTTCATGTGAAAAGCAGCTATGGAACATACTGCCATTCTTTGTTGATGAGAAGACAGTAGAAGGCAGGAGGGAAGGAAGGAAGAAAGGAAGAAGTGGGTGAGGAAGAAAAGTAACAGTATATCTGATTGCTGAATCAGCGCCCACACTTCATGGAAGCTAGAGAACCCTGTATTATGACGGTCTGTTTATGTTCACAGTCCACGCTCCACACTGAAGCTGCATCCCACCTTTAGTGCAGCTGTTAATGGTCAGCCACAAAGAAGTAGTCCAGGGCTTCCATATGAACCAGCATGCACTGAAAGAGCAGATTAAGGAGGCTGTCACCTACCCCTGGCAGAATCTTCATGTTGTGCAGAGCATTCTGTGCTTCCAAGGCTGATTTGCGAGTGTAGTACGTTATAAAACAGCAGCCTGCCAGACGAATGAAAAAGACACCAGAGGTCCTTATTAATAAGAATAAAAAAACAATAATAATTATATAGGAATTATTATTAACACAGGAACAAACAAGGATACAATGTAATCAGTCATGATACAATGTTAATGTAAAAAAAAAAAAAAACACTGCTACATCCTTAGAAGTATAATGTGCACAGCATAAGGAGTTTTACTTTTTCTAGTCCACTAATGTTCAGCAACTGATGTAACTGATGTACATCAGTTGAAATGTAAATTGGTCTTTCTTTAAAAATATGTTTTTCCCTATCCTCAAGGAAAATAAACAAAACACAAAAACAAGCCAAAACATCCTTTTATCTGAAAAATTGAGTTGTTCAGAAAAAGAGAAAAAAAAAAGAGGTTGGGAAGTGGTTTATATAGTCTTTATCACACTGATAATGCCATGTTGGCCAAGTCCATCTAGTTGTGGCTACAAACTGAATATTTTTATTAAATTTGTTGCAAAGTGCAACCCGGTGAAATGACACACTACACTGCTACATTTAAGGGTTACATATTTGACTATTCCATATTCATACAACATGCCATTTTATTGTTGCATAATGCCTCATAATGCTAGTTTTAGTATCCTCTATTTCTTAATTGTACACTGTAATTTTTCTTTCCTGCATATGTGTGTGTGTCACTACAGGCCGACCTTTGCTCTGTGGTGGATTCTGGCTACGGTCTCGGAGAACATTGATCTCATAGACAGCTCCATACGGCTCAAAGAGCTCACGAAGCTGCTCCTCGGACCAGGATCGTGGAATCTGGCCCACAAACATCTTAATGGCATCCACGTCTGGTTGGTCGGGGTGGTCCAGAGATCCATTCATCTTCTTCCCTCTACAAAGACAATATTAACATGTTGATTCCCTATATTAACTGCAACAACTCAACAGCAGCATGTTGGGTAAATGTGTCAAATATAGGGGTGTAACAGTATGTGTACTCATCCCGAACATTATGGTTCAGTGCATGCCGTCATATGAAGAATACACTCTATGACACAAACACTTAACTGTCAAAACAGTTTAATAATCCACTTACTCTGACTTGCAGAACAATAATTCTAGAACATGTTCCACCCAAAACATTTTGGCAGCACACCACTCAGCTGTAGAATGCTCATGGGTGTATGGTAGCTGGCTAAGCCAAAGTAGCCTGGTTATTCTGTAGTGTCATTGCCATCAGAATGACAAACAAGAGACCCATAACACTGACCGAGTGCAACACTGTTATTAAAATATGCTCCAATATCGCCGTAGTGAAACAATACCACATGTCCCTGTCTCCCTCTCCTCTCTGTGATGGTCTGCTTTGAGTGAAGCCTTTGAGTGAAGCTGTTTAGAACAACAATAACGACATTTGATTTCTGACATGGTGAGACAGCACGTCACAAGAACCAGTTCTAAGAAAGAAAAATGTAGTTAAAAAGTATGAAAGTAAAAGTAGTGGTTTGGTCCCCCTGACTGATATTTTTTATTTAACCAGGAAGTTCCTTGAGATTGAAATCTCTTTTCTGAGGGAGATCTGGCCAAGAGAAGCACACCACTTACAGTTTAAGCAGAAATAAAACACAACATAAGTTATACATACATCAAACACACAAGGAAGAGACTAAATCCAACTCAAATAAAGCAGTTGCAATTTTCAGTTACATGGACTTTTAACATGGCTTCAAATTTTTCCATATTTTACCTATATTATTATATATGACATCATTAGATTATTAATACTGAAACATCAGTGTTAGAGCAGCCTGTTACTGTTGTAGCAACTGGAGGTGGAGCTAGTTTCAACTACTTTATATACAGTTAGACCATAAATCAGCATAAAATAGCTGTCAGCAGGTGTCCTGACTCCTTGCAAGAAACAGAAAAGTTTTCCTTTTCCACTGTGGCACAACTAAACTGTTTCAGTAATAGTTTTGGCCAATGAGCCATTGTTGGACATTTACATTTTTCAATGTAAATGTTTTTTTCTACCTCACCTTTCTTTTTTTCATTTCTATGAGTAATCAGATAAGTATACTTATCACATTAAGGCAGGTATTTATTGAAGTGCATGAGCAAATTGTAGAAACGGAGGTGTACATTACTTAGTTTTTAATTTCTTTGTACAAACACAATACACGATCCTTATTGATAAAAAACAGTAATATAGGGCGCCCAGTAGCTCTGGTAGAGTGTGCACCTTGTATCAAGGCTGAGTCCTTACCGCAGCAGCCTAGGTTTGAATCCAAGCCCGGGCCCTTTGATGCATGTCATCCCCTCTCTCTCCCCTGCCTTTCCTGTATCTTTCTACTATCACTATCAAATAAAGTGGAAATATATAGAGTGGAAGTTATAAAAATGCCACGATGAGAACAAGACCAAAAAAAATGTTGCTAAAGCTTTCTTACATTGCTGCAACATTTTTACGCCTGCTGTTTTATCATGTCATGCTACCTCCATTATTCACTGCCAGGTACCACTTCCCAGCAACAAATTTCTGCTAACACTGGAATGCCACCAGAGGATAGGCTTTCAGACTGTCAAATGCTCTCAAAACTTTGGGTAGCTTGTTAGTAGAATACAAAAATGTATATGTATGAGGCCTAATGTCTGTGCCTGATGTAGTGTGCCTGATGTAATGCTGCTTCTGTACCATTAAGTCCACTGTCACCAAATTATTCTGGATGGTCTGTACTATCGAACCACTGTAATCTAACTCATTTTCAATGTTTGTTGTGATTTAGTGTGTTTTTACATATTCTTTTCTTTTAAAAGATCCTCTCAATACATGTTTTAAGATATATAAAAATACTCTCTCTAAAAATACTCCAAAGGATTTTCAAAGCCATGATTGAATATTTAGCTGATTTCAACGACAACTCAACTCTTGAGAGATTTCAGAGCAAGACATCTCCTTGAGCAAGACTTGGTTAGACACAATAACAAACAGACGGGATCAAGCAAAAGGTAAAGAAAAATATTTTATTTCTCTATAAGGTCCTTTCCATAATGTTGTCAGACACTTATAAACAATCTGAGCCTGTCAGTGGCAAAAACAAGCACTTTTAGTAGACGTATATTGACGGAGTGCTATTGCCCCATCGAATTACATTGCAGCCCGTTTCGTAGCTGCTGGCTACAGTGCTTTCACTCAATACTGGACCAATTTCAAAAATTGCTGTTCCCATTAGTCACATAGACACAAAATGATGGGAAAATATGGTTCAGGTTGAAAATACCAAAGCTTCATTCGGACAGGATAAACATTACATGGGGAGGTGGGGAATAAAATATTCACTGTGCTCCTCAGTAATTTAACTAATTGTTCCAGATTACGTTTTAACGATCGCAAAATTATAGAATGTGGTCTGTAACAGACATGGACATGGACTTTACAACCACTTATTTGATGATCTTACAGGGTCTTGCTCTCCTGATGGCTTATATTTTTTCCTGTCCTACTGATTCACAAATAGGCTTATATGATGAAGTGATCTCAACATGTTTCTATCGGATTAACAAAAATATTTTCAAAAACAGAAGCGACTGGAGCACAGTGACTAATTTGTAGCCTTTAATTGTGCAAACAGACTAACATTTCGACACCACTGTGTCAAAAATATTTTCAACTTCCCTCATTTTCACACAAAAGTCAAATGTGACACAGCTGATAGAAGGAAAAGCAGCTTGCAGAATAAACTCAGGGATTCCACTTTAAAAAAGAAGGACGTCACTCTGGGTGGGATTTAAATCACAGGACAAGCGAGTCAAAAGACTGTAGGTAATTTTGCCTACAATTTTTACTGGGGTGGGGTGATAAATTACCCACATACACTCTCCACACTCAATTAAAATCACTGACCAGGGCAGGTGATAAAATCCAGCCACTGTTCCTAGAGACATAAATCAGTATCATGATAATGACTGAAGACTGAAGAAACCAGAGGGTCCATTAGCTAAACTTTAGAATAGTTTATTAATATAAAAAGCAGAACAACATAATGTAAACATTTAACTTTGCAAACATATTTTATCTGCCTAACAAAACAATACAAGTTAGTAAGCTTGTAACATTAAAGTAATGTGAATAAAACTAAAAGCTGTGACTATTATCTACTATCAAATTTCTCTGGCCATCTCTCAAATGTTTTAGAGGTAAAATTATGAGTAAGAAGTGCAAAATTGTAAACCAGTGATCACTATGTTACATCTTTATATATATATGTGTGCTTAGTTCACATATCACTAGATTTGCTAGTTTTCTTTATGAAACAACATCAGTGTTAGTGGGTAACTCTTTTTGCCTTTTGTTGCTATTCTGTTTACTTAGCTTTGTGCTTAGCCTAGTTTAACAGTTAGCTTTTTGAATCCACAGTCAAAGCAGCCTCATTAAAACGATCGTATGTGATGACAGGATGCAGCTTTTTTTGGCTAGGGTTACTTTAGATGTGAAGGGGACTCCAGCTGTAGCCCTGCTAATGCTCTTTTCCAGAGGAATTCCACTTTCTTCACCAGTAGCTCAAACAGTGCTTTGCGGTGGGAAATGGGTGTGTACTTTGACCTGCGAGCCGAAAGCTGCAGACTGACTGGCTGTTGTTGCTTTTATTTCTGCTGTGTGATAGGCTGTTACAGTAAAAAACGTCTAAAGTTTATCATCGTTATCGACATTATTTTTATTGCGATAGCGTATGAAGATCTTTTTATCTCCCAGCCCTATTTAAGGGTGATCAATATTCATCTGAACAAGTTTCAACACCCTAGCATTTGAGTCTGAGATCATAGGAGCAGTCACACAAATGACTTAAAACACTTTTTTACACATCTGTCTTAACTGAGAAGTGGCTGTGTCTGCTCACAGAGAAATGGATTTGTGTGTGTGTGTGTGTGTGTCTGTGTGTGTTTTAACATTGTGTTGAAAAGTAGCACCCCGTCAGATCTTACAGCAAGTTATAAATTATATGTAAGTTCATAGTTAGCTAACATTATGCAGCAATATCCTGGCAAACTTTAAAACACTATGTGTATTAATACTTACACTGTACAGCTTATGCTTATCACATAACGTTAGTTGTTAGCTAATGTTAGCTAGGAGGTTAGCTGTTAATGTTTACATTAACGTTACATGGATATTTGCAGGAATGGCAGAAATCTTGCACAACTGTTGATGTCCAGCGTGATGACGGAGACACTGGGTAACGTGAGTTTGTTTATTTGCTGCGTCGCATGAAGTTTTAAATGAGGAAATCTGCGGCCAGTTCAAAACAGGGCATGCCAAACTGGCCGTGTGGGTAGTTAATTTTAGAGAGAGCATTATGGCAACACTCCTGGGCATCCAAGGCACTGGCCATTTGGCCATGGTATAATTCCTAGTTAACAAACAATAAGCAAAACACTTTTTGTCACCTTTTTGAGTGGAGGGGTACTTAAAATATTCAGTGCTTTTCAGCTTTTTTAAATTTCGGAAATCATTGGAATAAATGTTAAGCCTGGGTTGCAACCTCCTTGCTCCTAAACAGTTCCCCAGACTTAAGAAATGCATTTTTTTTGTTCTGAAGTTCTTTCAATCATTTCAATCCTTCAGGTGTGGCAATACTGAAATTACAACACTGATGTATTATCACAAAAAGTTGATATGGTAAATGTGACTGATATAAGATTTTTAAGGCTGATGCCAATACAGTATTTGAGGATTTTAAAGGATAACAGATCTGCCAGGGAAATGCCAAAACCAAAGAACAAGGATATCATTTAATAGACCAGTAGTTATTTTAAAACATTCTACTGTCATGAACATGTTGAATTTAGCAGCTTTCACAAATTGAGGCAAGATAACAAAGAAAAAGCCCACACTCTGCAAATGCAAGTGGCAGTTTAAGAAAACAGCTCTGTATAGTGGTGTTGTTCAAGGGTTATTAATATTTGCAGTATTTTATAACAGTCTTTTACACCTATCTCAACATGCAGTGCACACAACTCATCTTCATTTTACATTTTATATGTAATTTTGTAGTGCGAGATGTAAAATATGAATATCAAAAAGACAATATACAAGAAAATATACAATTAAAAAACATGGGTGAGTTTCTATTTTCTGTATTTCAAAAAAATCATCATAGTAGTTCTATTACAATGCAATAAGAAAATAGAATATACTTACAAAATAACTACAAAAGCAAGGCTCAACTCTGATTTATTGTAGTAATATTAGCAGTATATTGGTATGAAAGCCATAATTTTTGGTCACCTAAGTATTCTGTATCATCTATGCAGTCAGCTGAGCTATGTTGCGTTCAGTGACCTCACAGAGATTAGGGTGTTGCCAACAGTGAAGTCGCCGTGCTCTCTAATAGGGTTTTTCCATTAGCCCAGGTCGGTCCGCTTTAGCGTGCCAAGCCCACCCACGATGAAATGAAATGCATTTCTACTACAGCCTAACAGCAGGGGATAGCCATGACAAGCCATGCTGCTACACACCTGCTTGCTAGCAGGGCCGACCACAGCTATTCTTCAGTAAAAACAGATCTACAAAACAAGATCTGGAGATATTTGGAGCTATTTGGTCAGCAAATCAGTTATAAATACTGCAGGGAGGAATGGTACAAGCAGAAACAGCCACAGTGACATGTTAGATGAGGAGCTGCAGACAACAGACTCTGACTACATTTTCTCCATACAGCACACCTCATACAGGTAAACATCTTATTTTACCTTGTTTACCTTGTGCTGTGGTGTGCTGTGGAAAAAACACTTGCAGCCTGCCAGCACAGCTTGACTGCTTACGGCATGTTTCAGCACAACTACCCCAAAAGCCATGGAAGAACACTATTAGTGGACAAACTACGTAATAGCGACAATGGTAATAAAAAAGATCAAGCACCCATCTTTGGCTTTCCATTACTTTAATTTCTTGTTACTTATTGGACATTATAAATACAGATACGGATTTATATGCAATTAGCCTAAATCAGCCAATAAAATCAGCCCGCCCATGTATGAGTCAGGCTCTAGCAGGGAGTCAACCAAAACAGTAAATTGTCAGCCATAAAAACTAAATAGTGAAAAACACTAAAAATCTCTGTAGCGCTGAGGAGAACTGCTGGTATTTTCCATTGTTAATAAAGTATAATATATTGTTAAGTGCAACTTTCATGTCTAACAGAAAACAGGTGGAAACGTACATTATAAACATCAAAAAGCTGTGCCAACAAAGAGAACAAAACACCACAAACTGAGCGCATCACCTAAAGCAGCCATTTTCAACCAGTGGGCTGCGGCCCAGAGGTGGGCCTCAGGGCACCATCTAGTGGGCTGCTGAGGCAGTGGTACTGCCAAATGGTTAAAAAAAAATTTGGTAATTTACAAAGCTAGTTATTTTTATATCTAAATGTGCTCAAGAATTCACATGAATAAAAACATCAAATTTAGATGCATAATTTCAATGACCAGTTATGTCTTAATGTCATCACACCAATCACGACACATCATTAGGTAGAGACAACCGTGTTTTGCCACTGTTCGTTAGCTAGCTTTATCTGTGGATCCCACTTGAGAAGACATGGCTCTCTCCACAGTGTTGGAAAATGAACTGATGGAACTATCAGCAGACAGCAGCCTGAAGCTTCAGCTCACATACATTGACATTTCTTCATTCTGGATACTGGCTGCCAGTCAATATCCCTCTCTGTCAAACAGGCAATCAAATTTCTGTTGCATTTCACCACCACCTATTTATGTGAGTCAGGGGTTTCAATTGTGACTGTCACAAAATCAAAGGCAAGGAACAAACTGAAAGCAACTTGGAATGCTACTCTGTGTGTCAGCCTCTCACCCATCCTGCCACAACTTGATCTCATTATTTCTCAGAAGCAAGCCCAAGTGTCTCACTGAGGGTATTTGGTATTTGGTCATTACAGCTGACAGCAGCATAACAAATATTTATAGCCCAGTTTTATTGTCATGTAATGTTTATTTTGTTTGTTTGCTTTTTTCAATTTATTTGGGAAGGTGGTCCTGGGAATTTTTTTAACAATCAGAGGACTGTCAAAAACCAGGGGTAGTACTGTTTTCAGCAAATATGGGAATATAGAATATAGTCAAGTTCATTATGGTAAATGTATATAGCGCCTTTCTAGTCTTCCAACCACTCAAAGCGCTTTTTACACTACAAATCACATTCACCCATTCACACATATTCATACGCTGAATGGGTACAGGGGCTACGATGCAAGGTCCCAACCTGCCCATCAGAGGAAGCTAACCATTCACACACATTCATACACTGATGGCACAGCCATCAGGAGCAATTTGGGGTTAAGTGTCTTGCCCAAGGACACATCGGCATGTGGTGGAGGAGCCGGGAATCGAACCTCCGATCTTCCGATTAGTGGACGCCCCGCTCTACCTCCTGAGCCACAGCCGCCCATGTCCACATTTTATCTTTTGCCAATATTTGCAAAATACACTGACCGACCCATCCAAAAACAGATGCTGTCATTTAACAAGATGTGTGGGTATGTGAATGTGTTAAAAGTCAACTTAACTCTGGAAAAAGTATTAAGCATTAACAAAAAAACACTAGTCATAAAGAGTTTTTTGTAGTTCTCTTAAAAATCATCACATCACAATTATCCTAGCTCTCAATGCTCCCAGTTATTGGGAGTACTCCCAATATGCCTGAAGTCTGTCATTAACCTACAATCATCCTGTGACTGTTATCAGTCTTGATAATGGTGTCTTCATTATTTAAGCATCCCAAGTCCAAGGATGCCCTTGTATCACCACGATTGTGATCAAAGACCTTAATATCAATATACACTTTGGCATTACTTATGGATGACAACTCTTGCTTTCATTGGGAATTTGTTGAAAAGGCAATTTTGGGAAACAAAAATACTGATGATGAGGTTACAATGACTAAAGAGGGAGAGGCATTCACTTTGATTTTAGTCTGTTAGAGCAGCCTCTTTAACACAGAACTGTGTTGTTCCTTGCAAAAATAGTATGCTAAAAATCGGAAACAAGTTTAAATAAGAATAGGAATCGATTACCAGAATCTGAATTGGACTCAGAATCTATCAAAAACAAATAATACCCAATCTTAAAGGAAAGGGTATAGGAAGGTACCACACCACCTCTTAGTACACTGGAATGCTATCTAGATACTACAGGTTCTGACCAAATTTTGGGGAGAATTCTTGCAGACATTTCAATGGACATAGAAGGACCCTGTATTGTTGGAAAGAGTAAGCAGATTTACAGCTTCTACAGAAAAATATTCCACTGAAAAGCGGGGGGCAACAAACCCACTGGGTTTAATAGTTTAAAGGTTCAAAAGAAAGGTTAGAACTTTTTACCTATGTCTTTTACTCCAAGAGGAAAATAATTGTGAGAATAAAACCCACTTCATACTACATCTAAACATTACATCAGGAACCTTTGAAAAAACTTGCAAAGAGAAAACAAACTAATGAGAAAGAGGAAACTTCTCATTCTAAAGCCTATTATTACCTTGACACACTACAACATGATTATCATTATTAATAATAATAATCATAATAATGGTGAGTGGACCATTATTATTATTATTATTATTATTATTATTATTATTATTATTATTATTATTATTATTATTATTATTATTATTAGATACCAAATCACAAAAAAGATCTTAAACTTTCAGATTTTTCCGACAATTTTCAGAGGCACAACACAACCTTTGGATTACATACAAAACATACAAAGCTGGTCAGAGGAAGTTACTTACACAGGACTAGAATTCAAAGAGCAATGGTCCACCATCATCTCGGGGAGAAAATCCAGCTTAAAAGAGGCCATGATGGCAAAATCAGTTTCTTTTTCTTTCTTCTTTCAGACAGTGAAGCTAAATGGACACAGTGATCAGATGGTGGTGGTAAACTCCAGATCATACACTTGTTTGTAAGTCCCTGGCGACTGGTATAATGAGACAGTCGACAGTGCACAAAAGGCAGAGACAAACAGCGTGCTGCAACAAACCAATCCACATGGAGAATCTGTCCTCTGGAACACAAATACAACAAAGAAAATATGACCGAGGAAACACCTGCGTTAGAGATGGAAGAAGAGCACAAATGACAGAAAGACACAAAGTGACAGGCCTTCAGGTTGGCTTTCCAGGTTCTGGGACTGGGACCAACCACTGCTTGGATATCATGGAGACAGAGGGCTGCTGGGATCACTGGGGCCAGAGCGAGTAATGGACATTTGCAGTCCCACAATCAAAGTGCTGATGACCCATGGCCTTTGTGAACATTTCTCCTAGGCCAGCAGATCTGGCTGCAGCGTCAGATAAACAGGGTGTCAGATTGATGGTGATAAGGCCCAGTGGGCAGAGGGAATGAAAGAGGGAGTGAATAGCACTCCCCAGCCAGCAGCTAATCCCTGGACTAGCCACACCAGGGGCTAACAATTAGGTTCCGGCCCGAGGGGGGCTGTGTTTGCCCTGTTGTCCTACAGGCTGCAGTGGTCTGTGTGTGATTTGTGTGTGTAAAAACGGAAGGGAGCCAATGTCATATGACACTGGCTTTGGTTTTTGTGCACCCCACAGCACACACACAAGCACACTCACACCTATGTAGTGAGATTAGCTCCAAGGGTATATGCAAGCCCTTCCAGATATGCAATGGCATGTTTATGTTATGTTTATATTAATCCAATGGCAATTTAACAAGTCTGTCTCATGTCTGAAAAAGTGTCCCAGGTAGTTTTATGTGAAAGTCACAACAGCAATCTTACAAGATCAGACCTGTAACATTTGTGTATCATTTTAACCACAACCACAACTGAATGCTGTCGAATCAACATAAAGACCACAGCAGCACACGGTCAAACATGTACAGAGAGATAGCACATGTCTTGTTCTGCCTTCTTAGATCACTGTTATACATTTATTATCTCTATTTTCATCTCTTATGCACAATAAAATTAGTCTAATAAACTATAAAATGCCCTGAAAGAAGCAACTTGAAGTTGTTGAAGAGATTCTTCTCATGTCAGATCAATCTATAAAACAATTCTTCCCTCACAGTGTGACTGGGACAAAAGAGGTTAAAACCCCTTCTTACAGACACAGTTATAATCTTACCAGCAATCTCTTATATTTTAGATTTTCATTCATGCCATCTGCATGGATGAATAAATTCATATCCAGCAAAACGCTTTACATAGAGCATATGAGCAAACAGGAGTTAAACTGCAGTCCCAACTCAGTGTCCTCTCATTGCATGTGCATGTGGGACAGGCAGCAGAATTTGCTCTCTAATAACGTTAAATGATGAAATAGATGTCAAAATGTGTCAGTGAGTTTACTGTGACAGTCAAAGCAGTAATGCACCTTAATGTTACGTATTCCATGTCTGAAAAGAGCTTTAAGATCCCCATAACACATTACCTAATTAGAGAGTCTTAAAACTGAAAAACTGAAAAGTCGGGAATATATCATCAATCATTCTGCATGGTGAAGCTCAAACATCTAAGTGAAGGAACAAGAAGCAAAACACATTTTTAAGTGGAATGGGAATTTTACTTAACAGTGGACAACAGTATCTGCCAACCTGCCCTAAAGTAATTGTTGGCTGGATTTAAAACCTGACTGCAGCATATCAACTTTTATTTTTATTTTTTACTATATTACATTTTTTTTGTTTGTTTCACAAACTGGTACCTATCTATTGTGCAATATGCACTCACATCTCCTCAGTAACACATATTACTTTATTTTAATACCCCTATCATACACAGATCTGTGAAGTAACAAACACACATCTAAAGAGGTGTCCTACCAAATCTCTACAGAGAAACAAGGTTTTCTGGACAGCTTTAACAGCTATCTACATGCTGCTAACAACTGATGGGTGGATCTTCTGTCCTATCCACAGCTAAATTGCCATTATAGCGGACATTATGTGATGGAACTGGAGCTACCTAGCTAAATCTTGCCAACTTGTCCTGTGTTTGATTCACATACAGACATAATGTTGCAGAATTCCTAAGTGGTAGTAGTGGAATGGGAATTGGAGAGGCCATATGACCATGCACATGAGTGCATGCGCCTGCTGCGGCGCAGTCAAAGGGCTTCTGTCACGGGTATGTAGATGTCGTCAGACCCGGGCTGTTTTCAGACAGTGCAAGAAGGAGATAAACATCACTTCCTTTGTCAACTATTTTGACCGCTGCTGGAGCTGCTTTGCTGCAATTTCATAGGAGGCGCTATTCAGCCAGTTTGCATCACTGACTGAATATTGTCATGAGGACGTGTTCAGGCTTCGACTCTTATCAAATATGTAAAGTTTGGGGCAGACTGGAGCATTGCACTAAAGTTATAGCAATTTCCTCTGTCATGGCGAAACATCAAAACTCAACACCACAGCCACACACTTCAACAATAGCTAAATTATAGCATATTTGGCACATTACCGCCACCCTCCGCTTCGGACTGTAGACCAAATATTAAATCCTACACATCAATCCTGTCTGTCTAATAAACTCAAAAAAAAATTACAGCTGTAAGCAGCGATGATCGGGCCCTCGCACCCTTGTGCACGTCGGTGTGCGACGCAGTCGAAGGGCTTTTGTCACGGGCATGTTGATGTCTCAAGACCCGAATGGTTTTCAGACAGTGCAAGAAGGAGATAAACATCACTTCCTCTGTCCACTGTTTTGCCTGCTGCTGGGGCTGCTCCGCTGAAATTTTGTAGGGGGCGCTATGGAGCCAGTTTGCATCACTGACTGAATATTGTCGTGTAGACGTGTTCAGGCCTGGACTCTTATCAAACATGTGAAGTTTCAGGCAGATCCGACCATGTACACTAAAGTTTTAGCAATTTCTTCTGTCACGGCGAAACATCAAAACTCAACGCCATGCCACAGCCACACGCTTCAATGATAACTAAATCTTTTGATAACTTTTCATCACAAACTAGTCTAGATGACACACACTGATTTTGAAGTTCTTATGATGAATTCTGTAGGAGGAGTTCGTTAAAATACAGGGTATGCGAAATCGCTAAAATTAAGCACTAAATTCAAAATGGCCAACTTCATGTTGAGTTTAAGCTATGGGTCCAAGAGACTTTTTTGTGCATCCTGGCATGATACATGTGTGTACCAATTTTCATACATGTCAGTTAAACGTGGCGTGGGGGCTGCTTCATTGAAATATTACAGGGGGCGCTGTGGAGCCATTCTGCCACACCCATGCCCGCCAGTTATAAAATTTTACAGATTTTAAGATGTTTTTGCACAGTTTTGTGACTTTTCAAGCATGTCGAGCCCCTTAAAAACAGCTTTGTACTTTGTAGCGAACAATGTGTTGCCATGGCTACGGCTTTTGATGAAAACTCAAAAGCTTCAGGAGTTATCATTATCAAGGCCTTACACCTTGGCTGACAAAATTTTATGTGTTTCTGACCAACCTGCTAGGAGTAGTTAGCAAAAGAGTGGCACTTAAAACTTCCTGTTTCAAGTAGGAGGCGCTATGATTGTCACTAAATATGGGCCTGAAAATGTGTTCAGACCGGGACTCTTAACAAGCATGTGAAATTTGGAAAAGATCAGACCATGTGGAGTCAAGTTATAAGGCTTTGAAATTTCATGGCGAGACATCGAAATTCGCTGCGTCGTCATGACAACACCTTTCGACGAAAAGTCACCAACTTCATAATATACCATCTCCAAGGTCTTTAGGCTATTCTGAGTAAATTTGAGGTGGATCCCATCACCGTGCCACCCACAGAGCGTCAAAGTGTAAAACATGTAACTTCCTGTTGCCAGTAGGTGGCGCTATGACTTAGATCCAATATTGACACATGGATGTGTTCAGGACGGGACTCTTTCCAAGCACAAAAGGTTTGGGTCTCTTAGGATCATGCATGCCGGAGTTATGGCCGTTTGAATTTTCACGGCGAAAGATAGAAAGTCGCCACCCGACCACACCCCCTCGGCAATGTCGAAAACTCACCGTTTTGATAACTTTTCATCTCCCAGGTCTGTAGATGATACTGACTGAATTTGAAGTTGCTCAGGTCAAATCCCTAGGAGGAGTTTGTTAAAGTACACGGGCTAAAAACGGCAAAATTGGCCTGAAAATGGCAACTTTGAACCAAAATGGCCGACTTCCTGTTGGATTTAGGGTATGGCTCCAAGAGAGTTTTTGGTGCGTCTGGTCATGATATATAAGCACACCAAATTTCATTGTTCTACAACGATCTGTATCGTGGGGCTCGCTTTTCTTAATTTTCTAGGTGGCGCTGTCGAGCCATTTTTCCCCGCATTTTTTGCCAGACCCATAAAATCTGCGATTTTCACCAGAACTGACGCGCACGCCAATTTTCGTTAGTTTTGGTACACGTTTGTAGAAGTTATTTGAGGTCAAAGAGTTGTAATAATAATTAAAGCTGCAAGCAGCGTTGAACGGGCCTTCGCGCCCTTGCGCACGTCGGGCCGCGGCGCAGTCAGTTGAGCTTGTGGGAACCAAGAAAACGTTTGGAGATGATCAGTGTGAGAGTCTTTTTACACACAATACTAACCAGTGTCTCTCTGTGAGCCCACCCCTCTGTTCACAGACAATTATGAATTATGAAATCAAAATATTGTTAACCTTAATCAATAATTCAGGTACCAACTGTAGGATCTGCGAAGAACACAGTTAATTATTTGCTATAATTATCAATTATCAATAATAATTAATTATAACAATTAACAGAATTATTAATATGAACTAACAGATACGAAGCACCACCCCGAAACCGGGACCAATAACCGAGCAAGGTAGTCTCATAAATGGGAGTTCACCTAGAATGTTAATATCTGAGAGATAATCATTCAAGGGTGAACAAAGAAGGGTTGAATTCGAGCTCTGACTCCTTCAATCAGCCACTTTTCACAATATGTTACCAATAATGACTAAAGAACTTCTCTTTAAAGATATAACAGTGTTTATTAAACTTAGCAAAATTAACAAAGTTAACAAATGCTTCATTCAATAAATAGCTATTCTAAAATCTAATTCTACCAAACAAAACACAAACAGCTTTGCACAGGGTTGGACACTTGCAGGTTGGACACTTTTGTCCGACGTTATCTGACCATCAGATGTGCAAAACGATGTCGGTGCGTGTATCTGTGCGCACGTGAGTATGGTGTTAGTCACAAGAGAGGGAGGAGGGAAAGCGATCGTGAGAGAGAGAGAAGCGGTTCTTTTTCCACAGAGAGCGCACGTATGGACGGCAGTCTGTAACGCACATTGTCTGGTTTAAGATCGACAAATCAGTTTACTTTCTCACTCACAGCAGCACAAACACAGTAGTCCCGAGCGGGACAAACACAAAATAGTCTAGCGTGGTGAACACAACTAACAGGCAGCAAACAGGCAGCAGCGGAGCGTTAACTGCAGCATGACCGAAAGAAGCACAACCAGTTCGCCTCTGCTAGCCTCTCAGCTAACCCCGGCTCTCTGTTTAGATCCAAACGGAGCACCGAGTCCCGATTTGTTATTTAGGTTAAAGCGGAGAACAGGCAGCAGCGGAGCGTTAATTGCAGCATGATCGAAAGAAGCACAACCAGTTCGCCTCTGCTAGCCTCTCAGCTAACCCCGACTCTCTGTTTAGATCCAAACGGAGCACCGAGTCCCGATTTGTTATTTAGGTCAAAGCGGAGAACAGGCAGCAAACAGGCAGCAGCGGAGCGTTAACTGCAGCATGACCGAAAGAAGCACAACCAGTTAGCCTCTGCTAGCCTCTCAGCTAACCCCGGCTCTCTGTTTAGATCCAAACGGAGCACCGAGTCCCGAATTGCTATTTAGGTTAAAGCGGATAGAATCAGCGGGTCTGTCGGCCAGCTGAGTGAAGTGAAACCTACGGAAAAAACACCGTGACCATCAAGGTAAAACAGGTCGGCGAAAACACGGCAGCTGGCTCTGAGTGGAGTGGCGGAGAGAACAGCAGAGACGACTCGGCGGAGACGCGCAGGGCAGAGCCGGTCCACGTTATCCCGAAGTAACTTCATTTCCTCTTTCTCGGGGGAATTTGAGGACGCTGGTTGCAGCAGCGGTCTCTCTCGGGTCCAGGAATGTGTTCGGGTGAACACGGGCAAAGTCTCGTCTCGTCCGACGAGGGGAGTCTTGGATGAGGGGAAAACATGTTTGTGGGGTAGTCAAGCTAACTCACAGGGGAACAGGAGTTACCCCTAGCTCAGTGACATAGGAAAGACGTGTAATTTGGGCGCGCTCGCTTATAAAGGGGTGGTGATGTCATGGCTGCGTCCTCAGCCAATGAGGGACCGATGTTGACTGCTCCCTGCTGAGGTGTGAAAATCGCAAAGCATCCTTGGAAATGGAGTTTGCTCCACCCTCATGGCAGGTCCATTACAGTTTTAATACGGAGCTCCGGAACTCCAGCCTTCCTGAGTTTTTCCCTCATATAGGCTATAGTTTTTCTTAATCATTACTACAATATATGATTACATATGTAATAGTCTCCTCAGCCAAGTTAGAAAAAATATGTGCATGTATGAACAACAGCAATTGGAGAAGATGACAGTCAAAAAGTAATCATGTTAAATAATCATGATCTCAATATTGAACAAAAATGATTGTGATTATAATTTTTGCCATAATCAAGCACCCCTAAAACCGCAAATTGTGATTTACATACACACACACACACACACACACACACACACACACACACACACACACACAGAGTTTGAATATGTATGTGATAAATTGTAAATATGTATGTAATGAATTGTTTTCTTTAAGAAACTCTTACTTGAACATTTTTCAGTGTGCTCCTAAAGTTATATGTATGCTCCTAATTTCTGTCATTTACGAGCACATGTACTCCTTGAAAAAAAGTAAGGATTGAACACTGCTGTCAGATATGTAGAAGCATTAAGTAACTGGAGTGTGGTGCAGTCCAAGGGCTTCTGTCACAGGCAGTAGATGTTTACTTTACCCATCCCCCCCCCTCCCATTCTCTCTCTCCCTCACAGTTGGAAGGAAAGATTTCAAAGTGATCTTCTTGTGAAATATCCTCATAAATCCCATAACTTTGGCCAAATCCTACATAAAAATATCATTTTTTTGTAGGAATTTTCGTCGCGAATCCATTGATACAGGTTTGAAAGTGGTGGGACTTATAGTTTAGACGCCAGATGCCCCAGTTTGGCACAAAGTCCATGCCCAGAATTTGCCTCCCCATTGGTTTACATTGTAAGGTGTAATGTCGCACTCCAACTTTCAGGGCTTACTAAATCTAAACCGTTCGAGTTATTACAAAGTTTTTAATAACTTTTGCTCAACACAGTGTCATAAGTCATGTATTAAAGTTTGAAGCCGATACCATTAACGCCCTAGGAGGAGATAGCGTTTATTCAAGGTCCAAAATTGGCAAAAAATCGTATTTTGAAATTGACATTGCAGATTTCCTGTTGGATTTAGGTCAGGGGTGTCAGCGTATGATTTGTAGGTCTTGATTATACGAATAATTGAGTTTTGGTTCGATCTCTCTACGACATTCCTACGGGCCGTGGTGGCCGTTTTAGATACATAGGTGGCGCTAGAGAGCACATTTTGGCACTTTGGGGTTTAATTTTTACATTATAATAAATTTTTCACCATTCCTGATGTGCGTGCCAAATTTGGTGAGTTTTTGAGCATGTTTAGGGGGTCAAATTTAGAGTTAAAGTGGCGTATTAATAAAGAAAGAATAATAAAGAAACAAACACACGAAAAACAATAGGGTCTTCGCCCTTTGGGCTCAGGCCCTAATAATAATAATAATAATAATTCCTTTGGAAACAAGAGGGCTTCGCGCTGGTCAGCGCTCGGGCCCTAATAATAATAATAATAGAGAAGAATTCCTTGAATTACAATAGGGCTTCGCACCGGTAGGTGCTCGGGCCCTAATAATAATAGAGAAGAATTCCTTGAATTACAATAGGGCTTCGCACCGGTAGGTGCTTGGGCCCTAATAATAATTAAAGCTGCAAGCAGCGATGATCGGGCCCTCGCGTCCTTGCGTATGTCGGGGCTCGGCGCTGGTGAAGGGCTTCTGTCACAGGCATATAGATGTCCCCAGACCTGGGGTCCGTTTTACAAAGCAGGTTTAGTGAAAACTCAGAGTCTGTTAACCCTGAAATGAGGGAAACTCTGAGTTTTCCGTTTCAAAAAGGGAGGTAACTCAAACCAGAGAAAGAGGGATAACTCTAGCTTGTTTCAGAGAGAGGGGTAACTTAAGCTCTCGGTCAGTTACCGTAGCAACAGACTTTATGAATCTAACCTAGTCGGGACCAGGTTTTTCTCAATGAACCTCGAGTTTCTATCAGTCTCCGCCCTCTTTCAGAGCCACACACTCCATTTGATTTCCTAATTCATTCAGGCAGCAGGCGAGTTTTGGCGTAGCCTAGTTCTGCCGTGTTTCATTTAAAAAAAACAATAAAAAAAAAAAAAAAAAAAAAAAAAAAAAAATCAGAGTCAGTATATTAGAAGTCCATTAGACACAGTAAGTGGCAACTTTTTTTCACTAACATGGCATGTCCTTTTGATAACGATCCCGTGGATGAAGGTGCAGCATTACTGCGCAGAGAATTAAATATTCGTCGAGAGATGGTTATCAGACCGCGCATAGATGTTCTAGCATTTCCAGCCTTTATCTTTTTGAGCGGTACCATTTCACGTCACAGTCCATCATCTACATACACAACCTAAGCCGTCTTTACATTTGCAACATTACCAATCATAGTCATGCTCTCACATCCCAGCAGATATTGTGTGTTGCGCTGCGTTTCCTTGCAAACGGAAGTTTTTTGTACAATGTCGGAGCCAGCCACTGGCCTTCCTATGTTCTGGCTTAGGGCCAGCTCCTCTGCCTCCGTTAGAGGTGGCGGTGCTGGACCACCACCCGTTTTACGGGCATCTGCCTTCTTTCTGTTGGCTGAGTAGAAGTCTGTGTTAGTTTAAATAGGATTAATTATTTAACAGAACATGATGTAGATGAGAAGACATTTATGTGTGTGAAACCAGCATTATGTTGGGGATAAAACAACTGCACAGTCAAACAGCCACTTAATATTTACTTTACAATGTAAAACATGATCAAAATGAGGTACCCCCATGAGATTATGCCGAGGTCTCACCTGTTTGAACAATGTTTTTAAATTTCATCCTAAACTGCTGCCAAGTGCGCTTGGACCTAAATGAAATAAATTAATAGGCGACCATTCAAGCAGTTTTCCTCTGTAATATTATTGTGATTACAAAGGACTACATTTAAGCTTACGCATTGACCGAGCAGCAGCCGTCTCCCTCTCTTTTGCAGCTGCAGCAGTGTTGCACTTCTTTCTGAAAACATGCTCAAACTCGTCGTATGAGCGAATTAAGATGTCTAGTTCTAGTGGGGCGAAAAACACAGCCATCCTCTTCCCCGTTGCCATGGTGACTCGTTGAATCGGGGCTCCATTGATGCTGGCTTTTTATAGTTGTGGTGCACGCACTTAACTCCAGGTGAAACTACTCCGAGTTGATTAAACTGACTCAAATCAGCTGTTCTGGAACCGGAAACTCAGAGTTTTCTATCTCAGAGTAGATCAACTCAGAGTTCAGGATTAGACTCAGAGTTTGTTGAACCTGCTTTTTGAAACGGACCCCTGGGCTGTTTTCAGACAGTGCAAGGGGAGATTAACGTCATATCCTCAATCACCTACTCTGCCTGCTGCAGGGGCTGCTGCATTGAAATGTCGTAGGGGGCGCTATGGAGCCAGTTTTCATCACTGACTGAATATTGGTATTTAGACGTGTTCAGGCTGGGAGTCTTATCAAACATGTAAAGTTTGGTGTAGACTCGAGCATTTACACTAAAGTTATAACAATTTCGCCTGTCATGGCGAAACATCAAAACTCAATGCCACGCCACGGCCACACGCTTCAATGATAACTAAATCTTTTGATAACTTTTGATCACACACTACTATAGATGACACACACTGATTTTGAAGTCATTACGATGAATTCTGTAGGAGGAGTTCGTTAAAATACAAGGTATGCAAAATGGTCAAAAAAACGCGAAAAATGACCACTTTTATCAAGATGGCCGACTTCCTGTAGGACTTACAATACGGCTCCAAGAGGCTTTTTTGTGCATCTTGACATGATACATAAGCCTCCTGAATTTCATTTTCCTAGGTTAATCTGGAAGGCGGGGCTACAATTTTGAAATTTTAAAGGGGGCGCTGTTGAGCCATATTGTCACGTCTATGCAAATGACCTATCCAGGATTTTAGCTGGTGTCGCTCCAGACATGTGTGCCAAGTTTCGTGACTGTAGACCCATCCCTTGTCCCTAAAATACAGCATCGTATTTCATGGAGAAGGATGTGTCGCCATGGCAATGGCGTTTGGTCATGGGTCATGACCTGCCCAATGTAGCATCACCAAGGTCTTACATCTTAGCTGAGTCAATTTCAGATGCATCGGCCAAATTTCCTAGGAGTAATACAACAAAGAACGACGCATGATACTTCCTGTTGCCAGTAGGTGGCGCTATGACTCTCACTAAATATGGGCCTGAACATGTGTTCAGACCGGGACTCTTAACAAGCATATGAAATTTGGAAAAGATCAGACCATGTGGAGTCAAGTTATAAGGCTTTGAAATTACATAGCGAGACATCGAAATTCGCCGCGTCGTCATGGCAACACCTTTCGACGGAAAGTCACCAACTTCATAATATACCATCTCCAAGGTCTTTAGGCTATTCTGAGTAAATTTGAGGTGGATCCCATCACCGTGCCACCCACAGAGCGTCAAAGTGTAAAACATGTAACTTCCTGTTGGACTCTTTTCAAGCACAAAAGGTTTGAGTCTCTTAGGATCATGCATGCCGAAATCATGCCCATTTGAATTTTCATGGTGAAGGATCAAAATTCATCGCCCAACCACGCCCCCTTGGCAATGTCGAAAACTCACTCATTTTGATAACTTTTCATCTCCAAGGCCTGTAGATGATACTGACTGAATTTGAAGTTGCTGAGGTCAAATCTCTAGGAGGAGTTTCTTAAAGTATGTGGGCTGGAAATGGCAAAATCGGCATCCAAATCGCAACTTTTATCCAAAATGGCTGACTTCCTGTTGGATTTAGGGTGTCCCTCCAAGAGACTTTTTGGTGCATCTGGTCATGATACATATGCATACTAAATTTTGTTCTTCTATGACAATCCATATCGAGGGGCTCAATTTTCTTAATTTTCTAGGTGGTGCTATTGAGCCATTTTGCCACACCCATGTTCGAGGCCTATAAAATTTGTTTATTAAACTTAGCAAAATTAACAAAGTTAACAAATGCCTCATTCAATAGACAGCTATTCTAAAATCTAATCCTACCAAACAAAACACAAACAGCTATGTACAGGGCTGGACACATGCAGGGGAATGCATGGTGTGTGTGTGTGTGTGCGCGCGCGCGTGTATGTGTGTGCGACAAGATGGCGATGGGGCCTGACGTGATGACGTCGTCGGTCTGCGACACGGACGTGACTATGGGAGGAAGTTACGTCGCGCGAGAGCCGGATGGCGGAAGTATGGCGGTGTCTTGGTTAGACAGAAGCAAGACGGCGCCGTCTGGTGGTCGGCGTCTTGCACTCACCCACTTCTGTGAAAAACACAAGTGTCTGATGGCGGATAAGGAAAGACAAAGCAAAGCTTTGTCCGACGTTATCTGACCATCAGATGCGCAAAAAAATGTTGGTGCGTGTATGTGTGTGTGCGCGTGTGTATGTGTTAGTCAGAAGAGAGAGGGAAGAAGGAGAGAAAGCGATCGTGCGCGTACGGACGGCAGTCTGTAACGCACGTTGTCTGGTTTCTGACCGACAAAGCAACTTACTTTCTCACTCACGATGGCACAAACTCAGCAGTAGTCCCGAGTGGGACAAACACAAAACAGTCTAGCGTGGTGAACACAACTAAACAGGCAGCAAACTTAAAATACTCCTAAGAGTAAAGCAGGAAAAATGGACTCCGCGGTCTGTCAACAGCACAACAAACAATAGCAAAAGCTGAGAGCTAAATGCTAAGCAACAGCAACTGATGCTGATAAGAACACACAATTAACACTGCCTCTGCCCAGACTTATGCCTCTTACTTGGTCGCTTCAGAAAGCGAGCAGGGTGTGTGTGTAGTCCGTCTTTGTGTCCGGCTTTGTCCTGGGCTCGGATGCAGACGGTGGCCGTTCTCGCATGGCCAGCAAAAAGCACGGCAGCTGGCTCTCAGCGGCGTGGCGGAGAGAACAGCAGAGTCGACTTGGTGAAGAAGTTTTTCTTCCTTCTCGAGGGAATTTGAAGACGCTGGTTGCAGCAGCGGTCGCTCTCGGATCCGGGAATGTGTTCGGGTGAACGCGGTCGAAGTCTCGTCTCGTCCGGCGAGGAAAGTCTTCGATGAGGGGAAAACACGTGCATGGGGTACCCCCTTTAGTCAGCTGACTCACAGAGGAACAGAAGTTACCCCTAGCTCAGTGACATGGGAAAGGCGTGTGCTTCAGGGCACGTTCAGTTTTTAAAGGGGTGGTGATGTCATGGCTGCGTCATCAGTCTCCGCCAATGAGACTGTATGTTGACTGTTCCCTGCTGAGGTGTGGAAATCACAAAGCATCCTTGGAAATGGAGTTTGCAATGGACTCCCATTGTCTGTAAGCAGCATTTTGGCGCTATTCCTTTGTCTCAGGGGAAACAAAAGAACAAGCACCTCGTGGTCAGGCCTCACAGGTTACATGTAGGCCCTCTCTGTGTGACCTCATGGTTTGAGGCCCAACACAGTGTGCTCCTAAATTTCTGTGTGCTCCTAATTTTTTTCATTTAGGAACACATGTACTCCTCGACAAAAAAGTAAGCATTGAACACTGCTGTCAGATGTGTAGAGACAATAAGTAACTGCAGCTGGACACAGAAAAATACTCATATATTCGAATGGAGAGTGTGAGCGAACCGCTTGGTGCTTGGGCCCTAATAAAGGAAAAACTGCAGTACAGAGCTACAAATTTTAGTTTTTTCATTTTAGTTTTCTGCAGCACTTTATCACTAAACTGTCACCCTCACTCCATTTTTTCCCTTCCCCTCATAGGTCATCCCCACTACTGAATTATACATATAAGACTCATAATTATTGTAAAATAAATGATAATAACACCAAACTTCATACAAAGTTTGTATATAATGTACTGTATGTATATTGACCTTCCAACTCATTGTGGCCAATTGCCGATACCGATATATGCACATATTTTTACCAGCTGGCTGAGGAGGCTATTATGCATGCAAACATAGATTATACTATGATCAAGAAAGACAATATATGAAGGAAGCTGGCAACCAGCATCTTAGGTGCAGTACCGCCACCTTCTGCTCAGGAGTGTGGACCAGAGATTAAATCCTACACATTTATCCTGTCTGTCTCATAAACTCAAAGAAAACTCTACTGCTCCACTCACTTGGCAGGTTCATTAAACTTTTAATGCTGAGCTACTGAACTCCAGTCTTCCTAAGTTCTTCCTACATATATTGTCTTTCTTGATCATAGTATAATCTATGCTTGCATGCATAATAGCCTCCTCAGCCAGCTGGTAAAAATATGTGCATATATCGGCATCGGCAATCGGCCACAATGAGTTGGAAATATCAGCATATCGGATATCGGCAAAAATCCAATGTCGTGCATCCCTAGTTAAAAGTCTTTACTTTCCTAAAAATAGACTTGATGAAAATTAGGAAATTAATTTTTTTACACACAAACTCATCAAGGGTTTTAAATTTACTAATTGAAATTCAAATGAATAGGTGCAAAACTTGCATGATTTTGATGCCACAGGTGTGAGCAAGGCAGCCATGTCTCACCCTGCAGAAAATTCTCATCCTCACACTGTTGAGATTTGATGTTTCGCCATGAAAGAGGAAGTTGCTATAACTTTATTGTAAATGCTCCAGTCTGCACCAAACTTAACATGTTTGATAAGACTCCCGGCCTGAACACGTGTACATAACAATATTTCATCAGTGATGCAAACTAGCTCCATAGCGCCCCCTGCGAAATTTCAGTAAAGAAGTCCCAGCAGCGGGCAAAATAGTGGACAAAGGAAGTGATGTTTATCTTCTTCTTGCACTGTCTGAAAACAGCCCGGGTCTAAAGACATCTACATGCCCGTCACAGAAACCCTTCGATTGCGGCACAGCCTGACGTGCGCAGAGGTGCGAGGGCCCGTTCAATGCTGTTTGCAGCTTTAATTAGACAGACAGGATTGATGTGTAGGATTTAATATTTGGTCTACAGTCCGAAGCGGAGGGTGGCAGTAATGTGCCTAATATGCTATAATTTAGTTAGCGTTGAAGCGTGTGGCTGTGGGGTGGTGTTGAGTTTTGATGTTTCGCCATGACAGAGGAAATTGCTACAACTTTAGTGCAAATGCTCCAGTCTGCCCCAAACTTTGCATGTTTGATAAGAGTCAAAGCCTGAACACGTCCCCATGACAATATTCAGTCAGTGATGCAAACTGGCTGAATTGCGCCCCTTACGAAATTGCAGCAAAGGAGCCCAAGCAGCAGGCAGAATAGTGGACAAAGGAAGTGATGTTTTTCTCCTTCTTGCACTGTCTGAAAACAGCCTGGGTCTGAAGACATGTCATGCCCGTGACAGAAGCCCTTCGACTGCGCCATGGCCCGACGTGTGCAAGGGCGCGAAGGCCCGTTCAACGCTGCTTGCAGCTTTAATTTACAAATGCTCCAATGTAACAAACTATGGTACTGCTTGATCAGACTTACAGGATGTACAATTATTGTATTTTTTGTTTATTTAAGCAATCCCTACATCTAATATCTGCAAATTATGAATGAGTTGTATGTAATGTGTCTAAACATAAAAACCAAAACATGGAGCCTGTTTATGGATCATGCTAACAACAGATAGAGATAGAGAGAACAGTAGCTTTGGCTCAACACTCCTTACCCCCCTAGTGCCAAGTTGGAGACTTCCGAGGTAGGGATGGGAAATGTGGGCTGTCCAGCCTGCTCTGGAGACACATACAGCGTTTCAGGGTCCAAGCTATCCATCCAGGGCCTTGCACTACTACTGCTATGATACACACACAGGATCCATAACACAGAGGACCAGACACACAAAGAAACAATTATAAATACACAACAAATATTTACACATTTAACAAAGACACTCAACACATGAATCAGTAAGCCAAGCTAAAGTGGAGCACAGGCGGGACTTTGTCTGTCAAAAACAGCAACATGCAGTGACATACAAGACTGATAAAGAAAAACTACTACTACTTGGTCAAAAGTCACCACTTTTTCATACTTTCATTATATGAAATGCAATGTGTCAATCATGAGTTAGTGGAGCCGTTCAATACACAACAACAGATGGACATATTCTGTACTATTTGGTCAGTTGATTATTTTTAAATATTGCAAGGAGGAATTACATAAAGAAACAGACATGGTGAGCTGTGAGATAAAGACCAGCATACCACAGGCGCTTAGCAGGGATTCAGACAGTAATGAGCCATGCGTTAAAACAGAGCAGGGGGCTGCGTTGGTGCGGATATGTTGTTAAGTACCCGTAAGACAATGACATACGACCTGGAAGTCCAGTTGGAGTAAGAGGTTAATGTGTGTAAAGGCTTAACACACACCAAAAAACACACAGTTTGTAATATGCACAGACAGGATTTTACAACCCAAGAAAGTTATTACGGCGGCAGCTGTTTTGTCTTTTGAACTTGCAACAATAGCAAGGTAAAAACAAATACAGTATTCACATTACAAAGTAATCCACCAGAATTGTGTGCTTGCATGTCTGTGATTGGTTGACATAGCACCTTGCCAGACGACTTCACATTGAATTACATCAAAAGCTGAACCAGGTTCAACCTTTCATTGTTTTGCTAGAGCCCTCTCTGTTGGCACCCCCACTACATCAAAGCACTGCCCCCTTTCAAATAAAGAGAGGGCTGCTTTTTTTCACGCAGGGCTGATGCCTATAGGATTCAAAGCCCCCCCAGATTTAATTAACATTAACGTTAACTACATCTAAGGAATGTCCAATGTCCTTCAGGAATGCTGGCTAAATAGCACATTAGCTTTAGCTTTCAGCCAGGGAAGGCCAAAACAAATGCAATTTTTTCACTTCCGCTTTTTTTTTTTTTAAATCTTGGGAGATTTTGTTCATTTATAGCAATACAAATTTAATTCCATAGATGTCGCAATTAAAATACCACTGAACTTATAGTACTGAAATATTTTACATGGAAACCATATGATGTGGTCTTTTCATTTTAATATTACATTGAAAAAACTTTATTATAAGTTGCTCAAAGTCAATAAGCTCAATTCTGATCTAAAATTTCAAGACAAGACCAAAAAGTTGGGTTGCTAAAGACACCTGTTTAAATTAAAATCGGGCTTCTCCCAACATCTCTACAGCAGAAATTGACTGTAACCTGAATCATTTGTCATGCAGCCAAGAATTAACCAACAGTCCCAAACCCAAAGATATTCAGTTTACTATATTATATGACAAAGACAAGCATTAAAGGAAAAATTTACCACTGTGAATATGATGATTTCTTTAAACTAGTGTCAGGCCCTCTACTTCTGCCTAGCTGGCAGCCTCTCTCCCTCTCCCTTTCCCTCTCTCTCTCTCTCTCTCTCTCTCTCTATGTGTTTGATTGCAGGAGTGGAGTCAGGTGTGTGGAGTCAGGGAACCAGCTGCCAGCCATCATCATCATCATCCTGCTCTGCTTCAAGTACCTGGTCCCAAACTCCACACTCTGCCAGATTGTAGACTCAGTTACACTGTCAGTGACGTCCTTGAATATCTTTACCTGTTGAAGCTTTTTGTTAATTATTGTTTCCATCTACCTGCAGCATTCCTGGCCTGACTCCTGCCTCTGATTGCCTCTTGACTTCCTGGAACCTGCTCAGGATCACCTCTATTCCCCCATGCCCTGCGGACTCTTCCTGCCCTGCTTCACTCTGCCAATTCCTCTGCTCTGCCCTGCTCAGCCCCCTGCACCTGCCTTAGCCTCAGATTCAGCTGCCAGCCTCAGCCTCCCCCTGGCCACTAAGACTCAGCTGCTCCTTTTTTACCTCAACATCAGGTTGTAACAAAACCAATCTGATTCCAATTCCTCGCCTCTGTCTCTGTGTTCTGCACCCTGGGGTTCTCTGTACTAGCCCATAACAGTACAATCTGGCCACAAGATGAAACCTGCAGACACAGACTTAGACACTGAGACAGCCTCTGGCTCAGTGCAAAAAGCTATCACTAGTCAAGGCATACTCCTAGGGCAGCATGACCAAATTCTTCATTCTCTCACAAAAAGTAATCAGGCCATGGTCAACCAAATTGCTCCTCTCACTAATCAAGTGACAGCTTTAACTTCACAGTCAGTGCCTGCCCACCCTGCTCATCCAGATCCTCCTCCTTCTAGCTCAGGTCCCTAGGTCTCTCCCTCCTTATCGTGAGCCCTTTGTCGCAGCCCTGCAACCCTACAATGGAGACCTTGGTTCCTGCTGAGCCTTTTTGACCCAGTGCTCCCTAGTCTTTGAACAGCAGCCTTTTACCTGATCGGGTTTATGGCTGGAGACATCCTTGAGTGGGCCTCAGCTGTGTGGGAGAGGCAAGGTGAGATCGGTTTCTCCTATCATGAGTTCACCAAAGAAATACGGAAGGTGTCTGACCACCCTGTCTGCGGAAGAGACACAGCCAGACAACTCCTCTCTCTCCACCAGGGTTCCCACAGTGTTGCTGAGTTGGCTATTGAGTTCTGGACTCTGGCTGCTAAGAGTGGCTAGAATGACAAGGCTCTCCAGGGTGCCTTCCAGAAATCTTTAAATGACTCCATTAAGGATGAACTGGCCTCCTGTGATGAACTTGACAACCTTTACAAACTAATCTCTCTGGCAATCCAGATAGACAATCAGCTCCATGAGCGCCGTAGAGAAAGTCAAGACTGCAGTCTTTCCCAGTGCCATCAACCACTTCTCAGCGACCACTCCCCAGTTCTCCTGAGCCCTCCCAAGTCCCCTCCAGCAGCCCAGAGCCTGAGCCCATGCAATTAGGTCGAGCCAGTTTGACTGCTGAGGAGAGGGCCCCCAGAGTAAACTCCAATTCCTGCATGTATTGTGGTCGACCTGGTCATTATCTCTCTTCTTGCCCAGTACACTGGTCTCTGGTGGGTGCTAGGTTTTTTTTTTTTTTTTTTTTTTTTTTTTTGGGGGGGGGGGGGGGTTGTGGGCAAGAAGGATGGAACTTTAAGATCTTGTATTGATTTTAGGGGCTTAAATAACATCACTGTCAAAAATAAATACCCTTTGCCTATCATAAGTTCTGCTTTTATTCACCTCAATGGAGCCACCAGCTTTTCCAAACTGGACCTGCGCAATCTTGTCCGTATCCGAGAAGGAGACACGTGGAAAACTGCATTTAACAGACCCACGGGCCATTTTAAATATCTGGTTATGCCATTTGGTCTGACTAATGCCCCTGAAGTTTTCCAGGCTTCAGTGAATGACGCCTCCATGACATGATCAATTGTTTGTCATTGTATACCTTGATGATATTGTGATCTTTTCCCAGACCCAGTCAGAACACGAGCAGCATGTGCACCAGGTCTTACAGCGCCTCCTGGAGAACGAGCTGTATGTGAAAGCAGAAAAGTGTGACTTCCATGTACCTTCTGTGTCGTTTCTTGGTTATATCATTGCACAGGGGCAGGTGCAGATGGATCCAGCTAAGGTGACAGCTGTTACAGAATGGCCAAAACCCACTAACCTGAAACAGTTGCTAAGCTTTCTGGGCTTTGCAAACTTTTACAGGAGGTTCATTAAAAATTAATCACATAGCTGCTCCACTCACTGCTCTCACCTCCACTTCCACTCCTTTCCTATGGTCTCCTGAGGCTGAAGTGGCCTTTAAAGACCTTAAGAACTGCTTCGCCTCAGCACCCATCCTCATCCAACCAGATCCTGCTTGCCAGTTTGTCGTGGAGCTGGATGCTTCAGACAGCGGGGTAGGTGCAGTACTATCCCAGCGATCATCAAATCACAAACTTCATCCTTGTGCCTTTTTCTCCTGCAAGCTGTCACCTGCTGAAAGAAATTACAATATCGGTAACTGGGAACTTCTTGCTTCGCTTTGGATTTTGTTACTGGCCTCCCACCATCAAACGGTAAACATTCTCACCATAACAGATCACTTTTCCAAAGCTGCACTTTTCTTGCCCTATCCAAACTTCCCTCTGCTAGGGAGACTGCGGACCTGTTGGTGGACCATGTCTTCCACCTGCATGGAATCCCATCTGAAATTGTGTCTGACCGAGGCCCGCAGTTCACCTCACAGGTTTGGAAGGCATTTTGTTCAGCCCTGGGAGCCACAGTCAGTCTCTCTTCTGGGTATCACCCCCAGTCCAAACCGAGGGGGCCAATCAGGAAATGGAGGCTGCACTCCGCTGCATTACCTCTGCTAATACACCCACAGTGGAGTACACTTGCAACACCTTACCAACGCCTCCTTGGGTATGTCCCCTCTGCCTGCAGCAATCTTGGCCTGATTCTGACTCCCATCTGATCTACTTGGAACCTGCTCAGGATCGCCTCCGTTCCCCCAAGCCTTGCGGACTCTTCCTGCCCTGCTTCACTCTGCCAATTCCCCTGCTCAGCCCCCTGCACCTGCCTTAGCCTCAGATTCAGCTGCCAGCCTCTGCCTTCCCCTGGCCACTAAGACTCTGCTGCTCCTTTTTTACCTCAACATCAAGTTGTAATAAAACCAATCTGATTCCAGTTCCTCACCTCTGTCTCTGTGTTATGCACCCTGGGGTTCTCTGTTCTAGCCCGTAACAAGTAGGTCACTTGTGTAGTAATGTGCAATTATATTTTAATTTTGTGCCCCTTGACAATAGAAAACTAAGAATAAGTTTGTAGATTTCCCACACTACTCTTAATGGGGAATCCTTCTAAAACCGAAATGCATTGTTCGTGTCCCATCCAATGAGACTGACTCACTCTAACAGTGTGTTCACATCCAGCAGAACACCAAGTGAAAGTTAGTGAGCAGCAGCATTATATCTCTTTACTGAGGTTTATTTTCATTTACAAAACATTTCCCTCATTGTGTCTTGCTGAATCACACCCATTTTCAAGGGGTCATAACAAACCAGTGCACTGGAGTCAGTTACATTATATGGATCAACTTACCAAGTGCTGCATGGGTGCCGCTGGATGTAGCTGCAAGTACAGGTAACACGTCCACTGTTCTGTATTCAGAGTTGCCAAAGTCCGATATAATAATCTGTCAGAAAACAAAGTCAGATTCACCAAAGCACCGCAAAGGTTTTTGCAGCACAGATTTTTCTGTCAGTCTCCCTGACGATCACCAGGCACCCAGGCTGCAGGCGCATCTCTATCAGCAGTCGGCTGATGCTGTTACAGCTCCCTCTCTTCCACACTGTTTTGTCTGATACCACAGCACTATATTTGGCCTCATAAGTTGTAATAGTGGCACCACATCTCTGCTCCAACACTGTATTGGAAAGCCAGTAGTTTGTGTTATCACGGAGAAACTTGGCAACTGAAGTTTGTGTGTTGGGCTGCGCTGTAGTGTAGCTGTGGTGGTCGCTTTCTCCTCCAGTCCACACTCTGTTTTATGTGATAACACAGCATTAATATGGCCTCATAAATTGTAATTATGGCGCCACATCTCTGCTCTGATATTGTAAAGCTAGTTTTTTGTGTTGGATTCAGCTCTTCTGGATGAATCACAGAGAACCTTAGTAGTTTTGCTTAGATTAGCTTAACTGCGGCTGTCACTCCGGTCCTCCTCCACAGTCCACACTCTGTAGAGTCTGATTCCACAGTGCGATATTCAGCCTTGTATCATGAAACTAGTTTTCTTCCAAATATACTGATATTTTAAAATATTCAGCAGTATGATATTTTCTGTTTGCTTTTCCCTATTGCTAGCATAGAATGGGACAGGAGTGTTTTGGGAGACCCACATTTTACTGTCCTTGAAGGCACCAGTACAGGAAAAGAGGAAATGTAGTTTGTTGTCTGATGCAGATCTCTATTGTCCGCCGGTGGACACGTTTTGCGCCACCTGGTGGACATTTACTGACAAATGAGCAGGGAGCTCTGGGTGCAGGCAACACAGAGGGAAGTTAAAAACTTTTCATTTGCATATCCTACCCACATTGCACAGATACAATGCTGGTCAAAAATCAGCAAAGTTTCCCTTTGAATCTTAGCTTTTGAGGAGCTGAAACCAGACAATTTTTGACATTTGCTTAAAAATAACAAACTAATTAGTTTGCAAAATAGTGCCAGATTAATTTTCTGTTGATCAACTAAATTATTAATCAACCCATCATAGCAAGAGCCTGACAGGAAAATATGACATGTGACTGATTAACATTGTGCTTAAAGATGCAGTGTGTAGATTTCACTTGCAACCAGAGAAGATTTATTTGGAATAAAGTTTCGGTACACAGACCTTCATCATTTTCAAAAATAACCTGATGAAGGTCGCAGAATGCGTGCAGAATAAAACTCAGTCGGCTCAGCAGCCACATGTTTCTTCATTCTCTATTTCTCTGTTTAGCATCTGCAGGTTACGCTGGCCCATTGTTGCTAACTTTGGAGCTAACCCCCTTCATTTTCCAGCAGTTGGGGGAACAACAGACATGACCTTTCTTGGTCTTGACAAGCTGCAGCATTTAACTGGCACACTGTATACTGTAGGGGAGAACGGGGTAACATGAGCCACTTTTTACATATGATAATTTTACTGCAAAATGAAAGTGTATTTGTTTCAAATAATAGTTACTATATATACCTCAGGTTGTTGTGTACCCATGGAAATTAAAACAAGTTATCTAATTATTATGGTTTAAGAACAATGAGCCATCAAAAAAAGTTAGTCCAATGGCACAACTTACCCCAAAGTAGGGGTAAAATGAGCATGGGGATGGGGTAAATAGTGCTACCATTATATACTGATGGAAAAATTACACAAAATCAAACAAATTAATTATAAAATTAAAAATAATTTTGAACTTTATTAATGCCATCAATTTAACAGAGGCAAAAACTTGTACTTTTAAGTAAAATCATATGTTTGTGTCTTGTTGTTCAATATGTTACGGAAACACTTTCAGTAAAGATTAAACTGTGATCTTTGTGTGTTAGGTACAGAAAGAATGTGTGTAAATGTGCTTTTGTGTATACAGACAGGTGACAAATTAAAGGAAAAACTGGTCCAGGTCTGAATGCTTGACCCCTACAGTGTGGGTGTCTAGGGGCTCTGTTATGCTGTGGGGGGCATTTTGCTGGCATGGTTTGGGTCCACTTGTCCCCTTAGAGGGAAGGGTCACTGCTAATCAATACAAAGTTGTTCTGAGTGATCACCTTTATCCTATGATGAAACATTTCTATCCTGATGGGAGTGGTCTCTTCCAGGATGACAATGCCCAGATCCGTAGGGCATGAGAGGTCATGGAATGGTTTGATGAGTATGAAAATGATGTGAATCATATGCTATGGCCTTCACAGTCACCAGATCTCATCCCAGTTGAACACCTATGGGAGATTTTGGACTGAGGTGTTAGACAGTGTTCTCCAACACCATCATCAAAACACCAAATGAGGAAATATCTTTTTGAAGAATAGTGTTCATCCCTCCCGAAGAGTTCAGAGACTTTTAGAATCAATGCCAAAGTGTATTGAAGCTGTTCGGGCAGCATATGGTGGCCCAACACCTTTACACTTTATGTCGGCTTTTCCTTTAATTTGTCTGTATGTACAGCATGTTTGTTTGTGGCTTAAATTTAACATTAGTCAACAATTAGGTATTTATTCATCAACATTGTAGGGATCAAACATGAACAGTGTCTCTGTTCTCTAGAATATCAGAAAATAATTTTGGGGGTAAATTGAGCCATTGATTCAACTTGCCCGAACATCACTGGCACGTTTTACCCCACAACCTCCATTTTGACAAAACTGTTTCACACAGTGGCTCAGATCCACAATTATGCTAAGTTTATGACCTTGTTTTGTAGCTTACACTGACTTAAATTAACATGTAGTAATGTCCAAAACTTATTTTCTTTAATTAAGATACAAGCCTGATAACTTTAGTAACATGATGAATTCACTTGGCATGACAAAAATCTTTTTTTTTGCTCTATTTTGCTGACCACTCTCTCCATGTGCTTGAGTCCAAGATGGATTGAGTAATGTGAACCATTCTTTCTTAATTTGTGGTCATATGATTACTTTTGCTTATGGTTACCTAGAAGGGGGTAGCTCATTTTACCCACTGGCTCTATTTACCCCGTTCTCCCCTACTGTGCATTTACTGCCAGATTGACAACTTACTGTTAACTGTTTCCTCACCTGCATTCACCGTCACCTTCCTGCTGCTGGCTCTCTCACATAACCCCTCATTCTACGCGCACAAAATAAACACTGCCCTATTCCTTAAAAGGAGCAATACTACCAAGAGTTTCCTGGGCAATGCCACAGAGGTTAACTCATGTTTCGGAACAACGCTGCACAGAGGCTCCCAAATGCTACTGATTTCCAAATGAATGGATATTTGACGTTGTTGTTGCCACCAAAAAATATTTTATTTTGAATATTTTTTTGGCCTGGCAGGGGTTCTTGTTGGCCTGGAAGCCCACCATGCCTGTACAATTATAGGGGACACACTGAAATAAGGTATAGTGCCCAGCTCTGCTGGAGAAGATGACAAAAATTGCATTCAGACACTGCTCCGGTGACTAGAAAATGCAGGAGTGCACTTGAAGAGGAGCAAGTGCCAGTTAATGGAGAAGGAAGTGAGACTTAGGAAACTGAACGGACAAGACAGGGCCTGCACCCACTTCCGGCAGTGGTGAAAGGTGTGCAGGGAGCTCGGACATCAGTAACAGAAGTGACAAAGAAGTTCCTGCAAAACGTGTCTACATTGCTGGTACCTCTGCATAAATGGCTTTGGAAGGATGTATCGTGGGCTTGGGGGCCTGAGCAGGAAAGGACCATCAAGTAGTCTAAAGAACTTTTACAATCCAGCAGTGTGTTAGTGCACTATCATCAGAACTGATACTTTCCTGCGTTTCTTTGCCATATCAAGTTGGAGCAGTACTTGCTGACTGCATGCCGGGCAGAAATGAGAAACCTACAGGATTTGCATCTCGCACATTTTTAGCTGCAGAAAATAACTATTCCCAACAAGAGGCGTTAGCTGCCATCTTTAGAGTGCAGTATTTTCACAACAGAGACTGCCTACTACCTTGCATCCATATGTGTGAACGCACTGTTACATGGCTGCATTCAGCTTTAGCACAGTTAGGTCCCAGTTCCTCGCTGTCCATAGCATTAAAAGAAACAGTGATTGGTTGTTGTCTTTCACTCCTTTGTGCACCATTTTTTCCCAAACTAAGCTGGGATGGAGATGGCAGACTGAGGTTTTTTGATTGTCCACCGATGTGCCCTGGCAGCATTCTGACTTTTCTTCAGCTCTCTGTAAGTTTGCAATGATCCACATTACTAACTCTCACTAACTACCTACAAAATAATCAGACTTGATGAGGAAAAACATTTTGTAGTTGAAAATAAGTCTTTGTAAAGATATATAACACTGATTAATGCTGATTGATGCTAACTTTGTCTCTGTTAACCAGCCACCCTACTGGAAAGTGCCTTTGCCACCTGTCTTCCATAAAGACACCATGAGTAGCCTTGCATGCAGTGCATTACGGTTGTTTAAAATTTTCCCCCTCAGAGCGATAGTGGAATCTACAGCCTTTCTCACAGTTTTCTCTAGTCAAAGGCTACCAATTGTTGTCAGTAATAAAGCAAGTTCAACTGAAGATGAAGTCTTGGCATGTGTTTTGATATCCGAAGATATCACAGTGATAGAGAGCAGAATTGAAACCCAGTTCTGATCCAAAAGCGAGAAAACCTCATTCCAAATCCCTGTTGGAGCCAATAATGGTGTTTTTATTTGGGTGAAGCTATGTCGGCATTTGCACTCCAGGCCAGTAAGGGGCAACAACATAGTTATCCATATGTCTTAACAAGTACAGCAAATTTTCAAAAAAACAATGCAATATCATTGATTATTCAATATTTTTGTTTTTTCATAGCCTATTACAAACAGTGTTTGCCATAAGCCCTAGACCATCACAGGTAAAACATCACAGCTCCACAGATGTACCAAAGCTATGGGCGAGTTGAGGCTTGGGGTTAGTTCAGACATGTTTGTAATAACAGCAGCAGAAACACAGTTAAAAACTTTTACAAATTACCAGAAGGATCAGAAGATACATTATTATGTAAGCATAACAGTTACAGTTGATAGAACATGAATAATCATTCTTGTAAAAGGCCCAGTGCTGGACTTCCTTTTTTGAACATCCTGTTTTTCATCCCTTATTACATTACAGTCTACTGTCTGAAATCAAAACACATCAGTTACGGTGTCAAAAACATGCGATTGGGAGCACCTTCGGAGCTGCGATGCTGCTGATTCGATTCCAGCTGTTTCATGTCATGCCCATAGACTGTATATAAATATGGACGTCATGACGGCTCCCCAAAAGTGAAGCAAAAATGTCTTGATCTGGTGGCTGGCTGAAGTATAGGTCATAAATCCTGCCCCCTCCATGTTAGCGGATGGGACATGAGCCAAACTAAAAAATCAAAGTACCAGTCAAATAAATTTTTCCCAAAGACGGTTTCTGTCATTTTAGATAGTTCTTATCACACTGATGTATGTTCATGTGCTCATTTTTCAGAAAAGTTTTTATAAAAAGGGGGTCTGACGTCATGATTGACAGCTGTGACAGCCACTCTCAAACTTCCATCAGGAAGCAGGACAGCTGAGGGGGCATGTTCCACAGGCTGTCATCCTGCCACCCACTCTGCTGCAGAGACTCTGGTTCCAAATGCTGTCACACAAGCAAGATGGCAGCCCTTGAAAAGGAGATATTTTGGCTTCCCTTTTGCATAACCGTAGGAAGTGGAGACGTGTCATCCATATTTATATACAGTCTATGGTCATGCCCCTATCGCCGTCTCTATCTCTCTCTTTTTTCCTGTCTGCTTCTTCACTATTGACTGTCCAATAAAGATGAAAATGCCAAAAATAATCTTAAAAATAGAAACATGCAATCGATTGGCTATGCTGCACTACTCATTTATATAAACACACACAATAGTTATGACACAGCAAGTGCTGGGCTGGACAGACTGAAAAGTCCAGCTCGATGTTGTCACAACAAAAAGATGAAGTCTATGATGTCTGTCTACTTGTTTTCAATAAATAATAGAAAGACTAAATACATACACATATATATATATATATATATATATATATATATATATATATATATATATAAAGTGTAGAGAGACAGTTAATGAATTCTTTTATATCATATTTCTTTCCTGTGTGGGGGTGATTAACTTGTATCTCTCTCCACAGGGTGTTTGGACTATTAGGGAGAGATGAACCACTAAGTCCCCTGGCAGTCACCCTTCCCATTTAGTGTTGTAGAGGGATAGCTGTAGGACCGATAGTCTATTCTGCTAAGGAAATTTTGCTCATCCTATTTACTCAGTTGTTTATGGGAGATAGTCTTAATAATGAAGTTTAAATTATGTAAAATGGTGTAATTCTTGTAACTCTGCATAATATTAACCTTGTCATGTTTTTTGAAATACATATTTTTATTGTCATGCCCTTTGTAAAATGCTCACTTTGAAAAAATGAAGACTGTCATAATTAAGCAGGGACAGCTGACGTGCTACGGTAAGCGTATTGTATCATTTCCGGTTGCCAACTGTGTCTACTGATAGCGTTGTTGCTGCTCTCATCTCAGTTGATTTTCCTATATATATCACATTACTGTGGATTAATATCTGCTGTATATTTAAACTTTCGCTAGTTTTACACAAGCACTCTCAGCGCTTTTCTCTTAGCGACTTTTCTCGCTAATCACACAAGTTGTTAGTCACTTTAGCTCTGCAGCTAGCACTAGCAGCTAACTTAAACTAAGCAGTTAGCGATGGCTTCTCTCTCTCCCTCTCGTTCTCCTGCTCTCTCTTGCTCGGTGTGCCAAATGTTTAGTTATTCCTCTGCCTCCTTTAGTGATAGTGGTAAGTGTAATAAGTGTAGTCTATTTGCAGCACTGGAGGCAAGGCTTAGTGAATTGGAAGCACGGCTCCGCACCATGGAAAAACAATCAGCTGCTAATATAGTTAGCCAGCCCCTAGTATTCGGTGCAGGCCGGCCTAGCGTAGCTCCCACTCCCCAGGTAGCTCCCGAGCAGCCGGGAAGCCAGGGCGGCTGAGTGACTGTCCGAAGGAAGCATAGCCCTAAGCAGAAGCCCACGGTTCACCACCAACCAGTTCATGTTTCTAACAGGTTCTCCCCACTCAGCGACACACCCGCTGAGAAACAAACTCTGATTACTGGCAGCTCCATAGTCAGAAACGTGAAGTTAGTGACACCAGCAGCCATAGTTAAATGTATTCCTGGGGCCAGAGCGGGCGACATTGAGTCAAATTTAAAACTGCTGCTTAAGAATAAACGTAAATATGGTACGATTGTCATCCATGTCGGCAGCAACGACTCCCGATTACGCCAATCGGAGATCACCAAAATTAATGTTGAGTCGGTGTGTACATTTGCAAAAACAATGTCGGACTCCGTAATTTTCTCTGGACCGCTGCCTAATCTGACCAGTGATGACATGTATAGCCACATGTCACAATTCAACCGCTGGTTGTCGAGGTGGTGTCCAGCAAACGATGTGGGCTTCATAGATAATTGGCAGACTTTCTGGGGAAGACCTGGTCTGATTAGGAGAGACAGCATACATCCCACTTTGGATGGAGCTGCTCTCATATCCAGAAATATGGCCAAGTTTATTAGTAAACCAAAACCATGACAACCCAGAGTTGAGACCAGGAGGCAGAGCTGCAGTCCTACACGCTTCTCTGCGCTTCCATTAGAGCAGTTACCCACCCAAAACCACATAGAGACTGTGTCTGTCCCCCGACCACATAAATCAATTAAATCCAAAGTAAACAAAAGAAGAGTCATTCATGAAAATCTAGTAAAAATTAAAACCACTACTGCAATAGTACAACAAAATAAGATAATTAAATGTGGATTCTTGAACATTAGATCTCTTTCACCTAAAGCTGTTTTAGTAAACGATTTAATTTCAGATCATCATATTGATTTATTTTGTCTCACTGAAACCTGGCTGTGTCATGAAGAATATGTCAGCCTTAAGGAATCCACTCCCCCCAGTCATATTAATACTCATATTCCTCGAGACACTGGCCGAGGAGGAGGAGTTGCAGCCATTTTCAACTCAAGCCTAATCATCAACCCTAGACCTAAATTTAATTATAACTCATTCGAAAGCCTTGTTCTTAGTCTCTCTCAGCCAACCTGGAAAACTTTACAGCCAGTTCTATTTGTTATAGTGTATCGTCCTCCTGGCCCGTACTCTGAATTCCTATCTGAATTCTCAGAGTTTTTGTCGTATTTAGTCCTTAGTACAGATAAAGTAATTATAGTAGGTGATTTTAATATTCATGTGGACGTTGATAGTGACAGTCTCAGCACTGCATTTATCTCATTATTAGACTCAATTGGCTTTTCTCAGTGTGTAAATAATCCCACTCACCGTCTTAACCACACCCTAGACCTTGTTCTGGCTTATGGGATTGAAATTGAACATTTAATAATTTTTCCACAAAATCCTATTTTATCAGATCATTTTTTAATAACTTTTGAATTCCTATTACTGGATTATACACCATTAGACAAAAATGTCCTCACTAGATGTCTATCTGATAGTGTTGTAGATAAATTTAAGGAAGCAATTCCGTCAATACTGAATTCACTGCCATGTCTCAATACTACAGAGGTTAACTTAAGTCCCTCCCAAATTCATAATCTTATTGATAGTGCTGCAGGCTCACTAAGACAAACACTCGACTCCATCGCCCCCTTAAAAAAGAAGATAATAAAACATAAGAGGTTAGCTAAATGGTATAACTCCCAAACCCGCAAATTAAAGCAAACATCGCGAAAATTGGAAAGGATTTGGGCGTTCCATCAAAGTAGAAGAATCTCGCTTAGTCTGGCAAGATAGTCTTAAAACATATAGGAAGGCCCTCTGTAATGCCAGAGCCGCCTATTACTCAGCATTAATAGAAGAGAATAAAAACTGCCCTAGGTTCCTTTTCAGCACTTTGGCCAGGCTGACAAAGAGTCATAACTCTACTGATCCATGTATTCCTATAGCTCTCAGTAGTAACGACTATATGAGCTTCTTTAATGATAAAATTCTAACTATTAGAGACAAAATTAACCACCTCCTGCCCTCAACAGGCACCGTTCTCTCCCCAAACACAGGAACCTTGGTAACGGCAGTAAATCCTGACATATATTTGGACTGTTTTTCTCCAGTGGACTTGTCTGAACTAACTTCAATGATTTGTTCAGCTAAACCATCAACCTGTCTCTTAGATCCCATCCCAACTAGGCTGCTTAAGGAAGCCTTACCCTTAGTGAGCACTTCTTTACTAGATATGATCAATTTGTCTTTAGTAACAGGCTATGTACCACAGTCCTTTAAAGTAGCTGTAATTAAACCTCTTCTTAAGAAGCCTACTCTTGATTCTGGTGTTTTAGCCAATTATAGACCTATATCTAACCTTCCATTTCTATCTAAGATCCTTGAGAAAGCAGTCTCTAATCAGTTATGTGACTTTCTACATAACAATAGTTTATTTGAGGATTTTCAGTCAGGATTTAGAGCGCATCATAGCACAGGGACAGCACTGGTGAAAGTCACAAATGACCTCCTAACTGCATCGGACAAAGGATTTGTCTCTATACTTGTCCTGTTAGATCTTAGTGCTGCATTCGACACAATTGACCATCAAATCCCTTTGCAGAGACTGGGACATTTAATTGGCATTAAAGGAACTGCATTAAGCTGGTTTAAGTCCTATTTATCAGACCGATTTCAGTTTGTACATGTTAATGATGAATCCTCCGTGAAGGCAAAAGTAATACACGGAGTTCCACAAGGTTCTGTACTTGGACCAATTCTATTCACCTTATATATGCTTCCTTTAGGTAATATTATTAGGAAACACTCCATAAATGTTCATTGTTACGCAGATGACACCCAATTATATTTATCAGTGAAGCCAGATGAACCCAATCAGTTAAACAAACTCCAAACATGCCTTAACGATATAAAGACCTGGATGACCTGCAATTTTCTACTACTAAATTCAGATAAAACTGAAGTTATTGTGCTTGGCCCTAAACACCTTAGAAACACATTATCTAATGATAAAGCTACTCTGGATGGCATTACCCTGGCCTCCAGCACCACTGTAAGGAATCTGGGAGTTATCTTTGATCAGGATATGTCCTTTAACTCCCACATAAATCAAATCTCAAGGACTGCCTTTTTTCACTTACGTAATATCACAAAAATCAGGCACATCCTGTCCCTAAAAGATGCAGAAAAACTAGTTCACGCATCTGTTACTTCTAGGCTGGATTATTGCAATTCCTTATTATCAGGCTGCCCTAACAAGTCTCTAAAGACTCTCCAGCTGGTCCAGAATGCAGCTGCACGTGTATTGACTAAAACTAGAAAAAGAGACCACATTTCTCCCATTTTAGCTTCACTGCATTGGCTTCCTGTAAAATCTAGAATAGAATTTAAAATCCTTCTCCTAACTTACAAAGCCCTTAATGGTCAGGCACCATCATATCTTGAAGAGCTCATAATACCGTATTATCCCACTAGAACACTGCGCTCCCAGTATGCAGGCTTACTGGTGGTCCCTACAGTCTTTAAAAGTAGAATGGGAGGCAGAGCCTTCAGCTATCAGGCTCCTCTTCTATGGAACCATCTACCGGATTCAGTCCAGGGTGCAGACACCCTCTCTATGTTTAAGAGTAGGCTTAAAACTTTCCTTTTTGATAAAGCTTATAGTTAGGGCCGACCAGGCTCGCCTTGGATCAGCCCTTAGTTATGCTGCTATAGGCCTAGACTGCTGGGGGACTTCCCATGATGCACTGAGCTCCTCTCTCCTCCTCCTCTCCATCTGTATGCATTCATGTAACATCAATGCATGTCACTAACTTTGCTTCTTCCCCGGAGTTTTTTGTGCTTTCTCATCTCACAGGAAAACCTAAGTCCCGGGCCGAACCTTCGCGGTCCTTCACAGTCCTGATGGCATCCTTCCCTGGCTATTGCTGCTTGTGCTTGTTGTTGTTGTTGTTGTGATTGTTTTTCTTCTGTCCCCCCTCCCCCTTTCCCTCTCTCTTTCTCTCTCTCAACCCAACCGGTCAAAGCAGATGGCCGCTCACCAAGAGCCGGGGTCTGCTTGAGGTTTCTACCCGTTAAAGGGGAGTTTTTCCTTACCGCTGTCGCCAAGTGCTTGCTCATGGGGGAATTGTTGGGTCTCTGTAAATTAAAGAGTACGGTCTTGACCTGCTCTATGTGAAAAGTGCCTTGAGATGACTTCTGTTGTGATATGGCGCTATATAAATAAAGATTGATTGATTGATTGAATTAGTCATGTGACTCAGATGTATTTATCACACCTGTGAGTGCAACTCTGCTTAAACTTGATTGTAATAACTTCAGTTTATCTTGTTGACTGCGGACAGAATGGTGTAAAAGACAAGAAAGACATAGCATTTCTGCAAACATTGTTCTTCTTGTTCATCAGTTGTTAATAAATTGCTTGTACCAATCTCCCTTACTGGCAGATCTTGTTGCACTGCAAGATATGCCAGTATACTGTTTTTACTATATACTGTGGTGAAACATGCTGACAGTATCAATACCGCCAGCCATTTCCATTACCCTTATTACTGTCATTATCAGGACACCATGAACACAGTGTAATAACTATTGTGTACTACTATACTACAGTGTAAATAACTGCACAAGAAATCATTAATAAAGAGTAAGATCATGAGCCAACAGCCACAGAATTCCTCCACCCAAGTCAAACTCACAGCATCTTGTAAAGGACCGTTTCCCAACAAGTGGACAGACTTGTACTAGACTACATCGTAGGAGATCTGTAGCCTTTGAGCAAGATCGAAAAACCATGGTTCATCAGATTAGTTACTGGTTTGCAGCCATCCAGGTATGTGCCTTCAAGAAGGCAGGTACAGACACTGTTGAACAAGGCATTCAAGGAAAATGTTTGTGACCTAAAGGTTGCACTTTCTTAAATCGATGCTGTATGCACACCTGCAGATTGCTGGTCTGCTGTGAACAAAGCGTTTATAGGCATCATGATTCACTGGCTCAACAAAACTGATGTGTCTCAGAGAAGCTCTGCAGTACTTGCATGCTGGCATATCAAAGATATTGATGGGAGGTGTAACTGCAATTGACATATCCTGTACCCTGATTACTATACTTTAAAATGACGATTTTCCATTATCTCTTAATTTTTCTCAGAGAAGAATGTTGCCTTTAGGTTTGACAGCTGCAAAGAAAATGCTTATACAGAGGTGGAAGCCCACACATACACTGCATATTACTCACTGGATTGCCTTGTTGTTTGACATAATTTCTCTAGAACTTTCTATTGCCTGGTCAAATGGGGCCATGACAAATAACGCTGAGGTTCTGTTTAAGGCAATGGAGAAGGTTAGGCTTAATCTATCTATATGAACCAGGTTGGCCAATAATGTATGGCTTACTATGCTAAATGTATTTTTTAAATTATTTTTTTATTATTTAATTATTGTTAATACATTACTTTTTGTATATACATAGTATGTGTACACATGCGGTATATGTGTGTATACATTTATTAGTAGTAGTCCTATTACTAGTATTATTATTTGATTTGATTATCATTTTTCTATGTATTTATCTCCACTTTCTCTTTTTACTTTTTTCTATATTAATATTTATTTATTTAATAACTTCCCCCCCTATTCTATAGATACTACTATCTACCTACTCCTAGATATCACAAGTCATCCAAAACCAGCCAGGGTAAGGGAAGGCAGTAAGCCAGGGTGGGCAGGGAGGGGAGGGGAGGGTGGGATTATCGGTTCCTTCTTTTTCCTTTCTTGAGTTACACTGTTCACAACAATGTGTAAAGAGATGTATGGACACATATGAATGAAATACATGCGGCTATATGTATATGATTTATTATCGGTACACTGTAAAGAAACAAAATAAAAAATTCAATCACAAAAAAAGAGCACACACACAATGTGTTAGCAAAAGCACTGACAGATATGCATAACGAATTCATAATCCAAAACAAGATTGTGTTTACCATAATGGAAAACACTGCAAATTTTGTTGAAGGGTTGAGCTGTTTTGGGGAGGATATAGCTATTGATGATTCAGAGCCAGTTGTTAACAATGATGAAGCAAATGAAGATGACAATGAATCAGGATCTACTTTTCCTACTGCTGCTGCTAGTGAGAGCTTAGATGAAGATGATAAAATGGAATGTGAGCCTCTCTTAACTTTGGAATATCTCCGTCTTCCCCCTCACAGAGGGTGCATGGCTCACACCTTAAATCTTATTGCCAAAGACACGGAAAAGGTAACTGACAGACAATACAAAACACTTTTTAGGGCTGTTTTTGGAAAGGCATTTGCTTTGTGGACTGGCTGTCATGAACTGGCTCAGAGTCAGTGACAAAAGAAGGGAATCACATGTGAATAAAGCTTCTAAAAATGACATTCATCATCAACTTAATATTAATATACATACATATATATATACATGCTTGGAAGGAAGAGATGCGAGACGTCAACAAAGAAGACACCTAAATAGGCTGGAGGCCTAAACCAACCAGGTGCAGGCAGTTCCCTGACATCCTCTCCAACCCCGCCCACTGGCTCCTGGGCCAGGAAGCCAAAGCAACCTCTTAAGCAAAGCAGAGAGAGGGACGTCACACTGGCTCACATAGCAACATGAACTCCCAAGGCAGATGCCAAAGAGGCTGGTGACACTGCCATTCCTGCATATGACAAACTTATCCTGCACACTGTCTGTGATGAGTTTGGCTTTCGCCAATTCTTTCAACTTCATACACAGCAGTTGCACTAAACATCCTCCAGGGGCAGAAGAGCATCTTTCTTGGGTACTTGGCTCCAACCATCGTGCAAATGCAAAGTGTTTTGAATGGTCTGCCAGATGAGTGCACAAAGCCCACTGGTACAAAAAGTCTGATCACATGCAGTCACTGAGAACAAGACTGGAAGGCTTGCTTGAGAAGAAGGAACACATATTGGCAGCTATGCTGCTGCCAACATTCAAGCTTGACTGAGTAGAAGATGAGGAGAAACACCTGCAGTACTGAGTGATGTTGAAATGATGTTGAAACAAGATGACTCTGATGACTCAGAAGCAAAGATTTTAGCTTCACTACATTGGCTTCCTGTTAAATTTAGAATAGAATTTAAAATCCTTCTCCTAACTTACAAAGCCCTTAATGGTCAGGCACCATCATATCTTGAAGAGCTCATAATACCGTATTATCCCACTAGAACACTGCGCTCCCGGTATGCAGGCTTACTGGTGGTCCCTACAGTCTCTAAAAGTAGAATGGGAGGCAGAGCCTTCAGTTATCAGCTCCTCTTCTATGGAACCATCTACCGGATTCAGTCCGGGGTGCAGACACCCTCTCTATGTTTAAGAGTAGGCTTAAAACTTTCCTTTTTGATAAAGCTTATAGTTAGGGCCGACCAGGCTCCCCTTGGATCAGCCCTTAGTTATGCTGCTATAGGCCTAGACTGCTGGGGGACTTCCCATGATGCACTGAGCTCCTCTCTCCTCCTCTCCATCTGTATGCATTCATGTAACATCAATGCATGTCACTAACTTTGCTTCTTCCCCGGAGTTTTTTGTGCTTTCTCATCTCACAGGAAAAGCTGAGTCCCGGGCCGAACCTTCGCGGTCCTTCACAGTCCTGATGGCATCCTTCCCTGGCTGTTGCTGCTCGTGCTTGTTGTTGTTGTTGTTGTGATTTTTTTCTTCTGTCCCCCCTCCCCCTTTCCCTCTCTCTTTCTCTCTCTCAACCCAACCGGTCAAAGCAGATGGCCGCCCACCAAGAGCCGGGGTCTGCTTGAGGTTTCTACCCGTTAAAGGGGAGTTTTTCCTTACCGCTGTCGCCAAGTGCTTGCTCATGGGGGAATTGTTGGGTCTCTGTATATTAAAGAGTACGGTCTTGACCTGCTCTATGTGAAAAGTGCCTTGAGATGACTTCTGTTGTGATATGGCGCTATATAAATAAAAATTGATTGAAAATTGATTGATTGAAAGAGGCTCTGATCAATTCCAGTCCAGTGGTGACATTGGCAAGAAAGACACTGCAGCATCATTTTTCAGATTTAACTGACCCCACAGAATCCCAGAAAAACTGAAGCAGACTGAAGTAGTTATTTGGATGTACCAACAACAGATGAGTTTGCTGAGTACATATTTGTGTCCAAACTCAAAAAGTTGTTCATAAAGTACAACACTGTACTCCCCTCAAGCACTCCAGTAGAGAGGCTCTTCAGCATTGGTGGTCAAATATTTAGGTCCAGGAGAAACTGGCTTAGTGATGCCAACTTCGAAAGGCATCTTCTTTTGAATGCCAACAAAAAGATTTGAACTTCTATTATTGGTGGATTGGACTGGTAGTATCTATTGTTGTGATTTGTGACTTTTTATGTAGGGCTATGGAAGTGGTACAACATATTGGGGATAAGTGTATTGGTGTGCAGAGGTGTAGCTGCATGAGAACAACAGAGAATGACTTACTTTTTATGTTTGTTTATTTGTTTACTTTTAGTTCTTTTCTTTTTAGAGGATGTTAAAATATGTTGGCTGAAAACTGCACTGTGAGGCTTTGGCCAAAGGCTCTGACTTTTACACCCAAAATACACAAGGGAGATCAGCTTCTAAAAAGAAGATATGTTGAAAGCTATTTATGTTTGTTAAAAGCTAAATGCTGTGCGTTTCTGAGTTTTCAGAGCTGTGCTTTTTGTCTGGGCAAACAAGTCAGGAAGACAGAATATCAAAATGAATGAGAATGACTCACTCGTTGTTTACTCAATGTTTACATTTAGTTGTTTTCTTTTTAGAATATGTTAAAATATGTTGGCTGAGTATTGTACTTTGAGCAGACTAGGCACAACCTTAGTTGGTTCTTTTTTCTTACAATTTTTGCCTGTGTTGGTACTTAGGATCTTGATACTTAGCATCTTCTGGACTCTGGTGTTCACAGTAACTGCAGTTCAAAATATTCTCCAGGATTTTTTAGATGCAGAGCCTAGTGGTAAAACATATACTCACATTGTTTTTTCTTGGCTTTTAAAAGGATTCACTTTCTGCGATTCTTTAGTGCTATACAGGAATTCATTTAGTTTGGGAAATGGGCAGTAGCAATAACTGGGGGCTGGAGATGGATGGGTAGGAGGAGATTCTGCTGAAAAAGAGTAGCCCAGAGCAGCTCAATTTAAAAAAAAATGAAAGAAATGAATGTGAACTAGTTCATTTTTTGGGACTGTGAACTTAGTTCAAAATTCAAAATTATGAACTATGAGTATGAACTAGTTTATTTGAAACTGTGTGAACTGAACATTATGAACTTGCACAAGCCATGAACCCACTGAAGTGGGGCTAGCTTACGGGTGTTTAGTTGTTATATTCAGTGAGAAAGACAACTGCATTTTACCTGACTGACAAACTCACACACATCATGTTTTTCCTCACAGATCTGCGGGTAGTTGTTAGCAGTTGTAGGATAAAGTCCCTGCATGTTTCAAATGCAGACAGCACAAGCCTCAAACAACAGACCAGCTCTTTCTTCAGCCCCCAGGAATCCTGGCAAATAAAGTGAGAGTCCAAGACTCCTCACTGACCAGACCATCTAAACAACCTCCTGCAAACAGAAAGGTTCAGATAAGGAACCCCCAATCTCCTGCATGGTCACCAAACCAGACCACTGACCCAAATCATCTTTGATCCTTCAAGCTACAAGAGCCAGCAAGATAGGCAGATCAATTCATACCCCAGTGTGAATTGATAGTACCATTTGGATAAATGACCATTGGTTATCATAACTCACCTCTAAGAGCCAATCACACACAGACGAGCTGACACCAACTTTAATCCCACTGTGGATTTTGATTTTCAGGACTTGAGTGACCAACCCAAGAACTGATCACTGGGCAAACCAGCATAAGGCACAAGACATGCTGCACTATATGCCATGCCGCATTCACACACACACACACACCCTCAAATGGCATGGACCCCTGCCGTTTGCAGTCAGACCAAAGACCTGGGACTGTAAAACCCATGGATTAGTTTTAGATTATGTCTAATTTTGTCAATTATTGTTGTATGTTGTATGTGTGTATATCATATGTGTGTTGTTATGTATTTTGGTTAGACTTCCTTTAATCCACTACCTTTAAGCCAGGACATGTACCACCAACATAATCCCATCATCCATGATAACCCTATCATGTTTGGTACTGATCTGCTTGTTTCACTGTCAGAGCGCTAAAGCTACTATCCAAATTGCAAAATTAGGAATCATTAAATTGTTAATTTGTAAATACTTTGTTTAATGGAGTAACCATATTCAGGAACTGTACTCGACTGTCTGCGGACAGGGGGGGACTGACTTTGCTCCCCCAGAACACTGCCACCCCTGGGATTGGCCAAGATGCACCATCTGGGTGGGCAGACTGAAACTTTGAAACAGTGTCTTATCTGAGACTCTGTGCTGTTTTTGCCTTTGCTGTTTTTTAAGCTGTTATTAAGCTGTTTTTGGGTAGCTCTTTTGGGCTGCTTGATGCTGCTTGCTGGTTCTTCTTGCTTTCTGCCATGCCGGTGGAAAGCTTGCAGTTTGCTAGTCTGAAGATGTGACTCAGAGCATCTTCTGAATCTGGAGTCATGAGTTGAGGATCAAGCCTAGGAGAGCATGAGAGCATAAATCAGGAGCTCTCTTCCAATGGGAACTTTTCAAATCTGGACCGGCCGACTCACTCATCACTACCAGATCCAGACTCCAGCTCCTCACCCCACCACAACGGACTCCATTCTCAACAAGAAGCTACCCCAGGGAGCAAGCAAGTATTCATACAAAACCTCCATCAACTTGCTTAAACCCTGGTGCTTTCATGATTTGTAATTTCAATTGGCAATTCTGAACTAAGCTGTGGTACCGTTTATTTGACTTGCTGCTTCTCAGGTAACAGTTATCTCATCTGTTTATCAGGTTTCCCATACCAACTACACAATACATAACTCCGCATCATGCATTTCGAACTTTCAGTAGCCATAGCCTTGTGTACCAGTTTCCGTTTCCCTCTTGTGTCTTGTTTGTAAAATGTTGTAGTGTTAAGTACTTGTATCTGTAGTATTAGTAATAAATGTGTATGTAACTAAGGTGAACTTGTTTGTGTTTTCTTATGCTTTTCTTAGACCTATACCCTTGCAAAATCATTATTAAGATTAATAACAATCATAATTATAATTGACCTCTCTTGTGTGTCCAACAAGGAAGACTATTTCCCTATTATTACACATACTCTAATATGAGTTATGTCACTGGACGAATAATTTCATGTTGGAGTTGTGCACAATAATAATTTATAATTCCCCCATAAAATCATAAAGATTTTTGAGTGCACAAATTCCTACACAGTGATGTGGAGGTGTGGAGAGCAGCAATCAGCGCTACTGGTAATATAACTGTTAAGTTCTTTGTGGGTTTACAAATTTCTCTGCTTTTTCAGGGTTCAACATAACATTTTTTCCCCACTGGCCCACTTGGCCAGTAGATAGTTTTACTGGCCCCTTATATATTTTCACTGGCCCAGCAGCAAAGATGAAAATAACTCTTTTTTTCCAGAATTCTGGTGATTTATTCTACATAATATGTACAACAGTAAAGTTCTCTTTAGATTTGGTTTTCCTTTAGTTATTGATATTGTCATAACCCAGCCCTTAGGCCATGACAAAAACAGGAAAGGAGACCAAAATGCCAATAAATGCCAAATAGTTTATTGTAGTAAATTAACCAAACTGCAACATGACTTGAAGATGTGAGGTGTGTTAGTCAGTGACATCACGCACAATATGTAATTTCAGCCACTAGGGGTCTCAATCAAAACAATAACAAAAGACGGAGTGTGATGACGGTGTGAAGTAGCGTGGGATCATGGGAGTTGTTGTCTTCATCGGTAAACAACCAGCTTCTTTGGGTTAGGATTACTCCAGTGATCATCGTTCAGGATCTTTTTACCGGGAGCTGAATTATCTGGAGGTCTCCTCCTCTCCGGAACAAACAGACCCGGTGATTTAAACAGGTAAAAACACTGAATAAAGTATTTTCACTTTGAAAATCAGTGTTTCTCTGATGCTGTTTTCAGTGGGCACAGGACGTCCGGTAGCGGCTGCTAGCCGAGCTGCTGCTAACATTTGCTCAGCTTGTTTCTCTGATAACTTAAGATCCAGACGTTCAGCAGGTTTTTACTGGGAGCCGAATTCTCCGCAGAGGTCTCCTCCTCTCCAGAACAAACAGATCTGGTGATTAAAACAGGCAAAAACATTGAATAAAACAGTTTCACGTTAAAAATCAATGTTTCTCTGACGCTGTTCGGCTGGCACTGGACGTCCGATAGGGGCTGTTAGCTGAGCTGCTGCTAACATTTGCTCAGCTTGTTTCTCTGATAACTTTAGATCCAGATGTTCAGCAGGTTTCTACTGGGAGCCAAATTATTCTAAGAGGTCTCCTCCTCTCCAAAAGCAAACATACACAGCGATTAAAACTGTAAAATACTGAATAAAGCTATTTCACATAAAAGAAATCAATGTTTCTCTAACGATGTTACGCAAGCACCAGACGTCCGGGAGGGGCTGCTAACCGCGCTGCTGCTAACATTTGCTCAGCTTGTTTCTTTGATAACTTAAGATCCAGACGTCCAATGACTAAAATCCTTTATCCAGTTAAAAGATACAGTTAAAAACAATCATAAAAATGTGGCTTAAAACTGCATATAAGTCAATTTATAACAGTTTCTGTTGAACAACCACAACACCAACGTATTATCTTGTATGCGTATACTCTTTAGTAGACGCCATTGTAGTGGACAAACACAACGCCGACGCATGCATCTTGTGCAGCATCGAATAATGTCAGACAAAATACATCAAAGTTAGTAGCTAGAAAAGCTCTTCAGTGAAGCTTAAGTTTGTTAAATTGACATAAGTAGCAGCTTATAAACTTTCCAGTTTATCTGCTGCTGCTGCTTTACATTACAGTAATGTTAATTTGGCTTGATAGTTTAGATATCTTGACTGCTGGTGTATTCCCACTGTGTGTTATTTCTCCACAATTACTGTAATTAACACCATACAAGTTAAAGTTCTGCTTCATGCTCAATCAGACTTTTAAAATGAAGGCTTTTTACATTACCAGAGTGAGTGGAGGAATCGGGGGAGGAGACAGAAGAAGAAGAGGAAGAATTGCAGGATGTAATACTAATGGTGTTGAAAGAAAAACAAAAAGAAAGTAAAGAATTGATTCAAAAAGAGGTGCAAACTGTGGTGCAAAGGTGCAAGTGATTCAAGATGTAAAGAAACAGTTTAAGGAGGAAAGATAAACACATAGAGGTAGCCCAGGCATCAGGTGATGGAGAGACATGACCACAATCAATGCACGAGGCAGAAAAAACTGGTAAGGTCTGATTTACACCTGTATCTAGATGAATTACTGATCTGTAAATATTTTTAAAGGCACAATCTGTTATCCAAACTAAAGGACATCCTAACAAACAAAAGTCAAAACACAAGATTAGAACCTGCTATAAAATGACTTACAGATCTTTGAATAGCAAGTACTAACACTACACAACAACTCAATTAACATGGTTTCTTAAGCCATTAAAAGGTTGTAGACCTCAGATTGACAGTTATTTTCAGTTATTAGGAAACAACATGCTGATTCATCATTCATCTGACTGATTCATCAATGAGTCAAATTGTTGTCTTGATTTGGCTTTAAGTTTGACCAAACTAATTCCCCATAAGTAAGTTTTGTCATTTTGTTGTAATACAAATACTGATCTATATTCAGGACCATATAGATGGTGTGAGATTTGTTTTTTAAGATACACTGATTGGTCCATCTATCATCCATAGGGCCTATATTTAATTATGTGTTGTAAATAAATATTAACAATATTTATTTATTAATGAATAAATATTATCAAATATTTTTAGGACTCAAGCACCTAATGGTGCAAAGGCCCTATTGTAACTGAAAGAATTATTCTTCTCTATCATTATTCGGGCCTGAGCACCGAATATTATTATCATTATCATTGTTATTATTGTTATTATTAAGGCCCAAGTGCTGACCAGCACAAAGCCCTCTCATATCCAAAGGAAGTATTATTATTAGGGCCGAGTGCTGACCAGCGCAGAGCCCTATTGTATTCAAAGGAATTATTAGGGCCCGAGCGCTGACCAGCGCGAAGCCCTCTTGTATCCAAAGGAATTATTATTATTAGGGCCCGAGCCCAAAGGGCGTATTTCGTGTGTTTGTTTCTTTCTTTCTTTATTATTCCGTCATTTCAGACCTAAATTTGACCCCCTAAACATGCTCAAAAACTCACCAAATTTGGCACGCACATCAGGTGTGGTGAAAAATTTGATAAAATTTAAAAATGAATCCCCAAAGATGACTTATGACACTATACTGAAAAAAAGTTGTTAAAAACTTTGTAATAACTCGAATGGTTTGGATTTTATAAACCCTCAAATTTGCAGTGCTACATCACCTTTACAATGTAAAACAATGGGGAGGCATGCACTTTGTGTCAAACAGAGGCTTCTGACATCTAAACTATAAGTCTAACCACTTTCAAACTTGTATCAACGGATTTGCCACGAAATTTCCTACTAAAATATGATTTTTAATGTAAGATTTGGCCAAAGTCATGGGATTTATGGGGAGATTTCACAAGAAGCGTACTCTAAAATCCCCCTCTCCAACTGCTCCTGGTGATGTCACCCCCTCAGTGCTGTGAAACATTTCGCAATACACACTCATAAAATCACAGGAGGAGCAAGAAAAGACTTTAAAAGTCAAACTCTAATATCTCAAAAACAGTAAAAGAGAAAAAAACATGTAAATTCAAGATTTGTAGGTCAAAGTCTTGTGACTCATTTAAAGTTCAAATGAAGTCTGTGTCTAAAACTATGTGGAAGCAGTAAATGTTCAAAAAGGTGTGGGTTCACTCACACTCTCCGTTCAAATATGTGAGTATTTTTCTGTGTCTAGTTGCAGTTACTTATTGTCTCTGCACACCTGACAGTACACATGTCAATCAAACTTTCAAAATAAAAGCACACCACACTTGTAAGAAGTATCCCTCATTTTTAAAAAGCAAAATGATCTGGTCCTGACAGGCCAGAGTGCGAGGTCCCGACCAACGCTGCTTGCAGCTTTAATTATTACGCCACTTAAACCCTAAATTTGACCCCTTAAACATGCTCAAAAACTCACCAAATTTGGCACGCACATCAGTTGTGGTGAAAAATATGATAAAATGTAAAAATTAACCCCCAAAGTGCCAAGATATGCTCTCTAGCACCACCTATGTAACTAAAATGACCACTACGGCCTATAGGAATGTCGTAGAGAGATCAAACCAAAATAGAATTATTTGCCTCATCAAGACCTACAAATCATATGCTGACACCCCTGAGCTAAATCCAACAGGAAGTCTGCAATTTGCCTTTCAAAATAAGACTTTTCCTCAATTTTGGCTCCCGAAAAAACACTATCTCCTCTGAGGGCATTAATGGCATCGGCTTCAAACTTTAATAGATGCCTTATGACGCTGTGCTGAAAAAAAAGTAGTTCATAACATTGTAATAATTCGAACGGTTTGGATTTTATAAGTGAAAGTTGCAGTGTCACATCACATCAAATGTACCCCTTACAATGTAAAACAATGGGGGACGCATGGACTTTGTGTCAAACAGAGGCTTCTGATGTCTAAACTATAAGTCTGACCACTGTCACCTGTATCAATGTATCGCCACAAAATTTCCTACTAAAATATGATTTTTAATGCAAGATTTGGCCAAAGTAATGGGATTTATGTGGAGATTTCACCAGAAGTGTACTCCTCTCCAACTGCTCCTCGTTATGTGACTCCCCTCAGTGCTGTGAAACATTCTGCAATACACACTCATTATAAAATAACAGGAGGAGCAAGAAAAGACTTTAAAACTCAGACTCTAATATCTCACAAACTGTAAAAGATAGAAAAAACATGTAAATCCAAGATTTGTAGGTGAAATTCTTGTGACTCATTTAAAGTTCAAATGAAGTCTGTATCTAAAACTGTGTGAAATCAGTAAATGTTCAAAAAAGTATGGGTTCACTCACACTCTCTATTCAAGTATTTTTCCGGCTGCAGTTACTTATTGTCTCCACACACCTGACAGTACACATTTCAATTAAATGTGCTTATATATCATGACCAGACGCACCAAAAAGTCTCTTGGAGCCATACCCTAAATCCAACAGGAAGTCGGCCATTTTGGTTCAAAGTTGCCATTTTCAGGCCAATTTTGCTGTTTTTAGCCCGCGTACTTTAACGAACTCCTCCTAGGGATTTGACCTCAGCAACTTGAAATTCGGTCAGTATCATCTACAGACCTGGGAGATGAAAATTTATCAAAACGGTGAGTTTTCGACATTGCTGAGGGGGTGTGGTCGGGCGGCGAATTTCGATCCTTCGCCATGAAAATTCAAACGGCCATAACTCCGGCATGCACGATTCTAAGAGACCCAAACCTTTCCTGCTTGGAAAGAGTTTCGTCCTGAACACATCCATGTGTCAATATTTGATCTAAGTCATAGCGCCACCTGCTGGCAACAGGAAGTTACATGTTTTACACTTTGACGCTCTGTGGGTGGCACGGTGATGGGATCCACCTCAAATTTACTCAGAATAGCCTAAAGACCTTGGAGATCGTATATTATGAAGTTGGTGACTTTTCGTCGAAAGGTGTTGCCATGACGACGCGGCGAATTTCGATGTCTCGCCATGAAATTTCAAAGCCTTATAACTTGACTCCACATGGTCTGATCTTTTCCAAATTTCATATGCTTGTTAAGAGTCCCGGTCTGAACATATTTTCAGGCCCATATTTAGTGACAGTCATAGCGCCAACTACTGGCAACAGGAAGTATCATGCGTCGTTCTTTGTTGTATTACTCCTAGGAAATTTGGCCGATGCATTTGAAATTGACTCAGCTAAGATGTAAGACCTTGGTGATGCTACATTGGGCAGGTCATGACCCATGACCAAACGCCGTTGCCATGGCGACACATCCTTCGCCATGAAATACGATGCTGTATTTTAGGGACAAGGGATGGGTTTACAGTCACGAAACTTGGCACACATGTCTGGAGCGACACCAGTTAAAATCCTGGATCGGTCATTTGCATAGACGTGACAATATGGCTCAACAGCGCCCCCTTGAAAATTTCAAAATGGTAGCCCCGCCTTCCAGATTAACCTAGGAAAATGAAATTCAGGAGGCTTATGTATCATGTCAAGACGCACAAAAAAGCCTCTTGGAGCCGTATCGTAAGTCCTACAGGAAGTCGGCCATCTTGATAAAAGTGGTCATTTTTCGCGTTTTTTTGACCATTTCGCATACCTTGTATTTTAACAAACTCCTCCTACAGAATTCATGGTAACGACTTCAAAATCAGTGTGTGTCATCTACAGTAGTGTGTGATCAAAAGTTGTCAAAAGATTTAGTTATCATTGAAGCGTGTGGCCGTGGCGTGGCGTTGAGTTTTGATGTTTCGCCATGACAGGCGAAATTGATATAAGTTTAGTGTAAATGCTGGAGTCTACACCAAACTTTACATGTTTGATAAGACTCCCAGCCTGAACACGTCTAAATATCAATATTCAGTCAGTGATGAAAACTGGCTCCATAGCGCCCCCTACGACATTTCAATGCAGCAGCCCCTGCAGCAGGCAGAGTAGGTGATTGAGGATGTGACGTTCATCTCCCCTTGCACTGTCTGAAAACAGCCCAGGTCTGGGGACATCTATATGCCCGTGACAGAAGCCCTTCACCAGCGCCGAGCCCCGACATACGCAAGGACGCGAGGGCCCGATCATCGCTGCTTGCAGCTTTAATTATTATTAGGGCCTGAGCCCAAAGGGCGAAGACCCTATTGTTTTCGTGTGTTTGTTTCTTTATTATTAGGGCCTGAGCCCAAAGGGCGAAGACTCTATTGTTTTTCGTGTGTTTCTTTCTTTCTTATTCTTTCTTTATTAATACGCCACTTTAACTCTAAATTTGACCCCCTAAACATGCTCAAAAACTCACCAAATTTGGCACGCACATCAGGAATGGTGAAAAATTTGATATAATGTAAAAATTAACACCCAAAGTGCCAAAATGTGCTCTCTAGCGCCACCTATGTATCTAAAACGGCCGCCACGGCTCGTAGGAATGTCGTAGAGAGATCGAACCAAAACTCAATTATTCGTCTCATCAAGACCTACAAATCATACGCTGACACCCCTGACCTAAATCCAACAGGAAGTCCGCAATGTCAATTTCAAAATATGAATTTTTGCCAATTTTGGACCTTGAATAAACGCTATCTCCTCCTAGGGCGTTAATGGTATCGGCTTCAAACTTGAATACATGACTTATCACACTGTGTTGAGCAAAAGTTATTAAAAACTTTGTAATAACTCAAACGGTTTAGATTTAGTAAGCCCTGAAAGTTGGAGTGCGACATTACACCTTACAATGTAAACCAATGGGGAGGCAATCTCTGGGCATGGACTTTGTGCCAAACTGGGGCATCTGGCGTCTAAACTATAAGTCCGACCACTTTCAAACCTGTATCAATGGATTCGTGACGAAAATTCCTACAAAAAAATGTGATTTTTATGAAGGATTTGGCCAAAGTTATGGGATTTATGAGGATATTTCACAAGAAGATCACTTTGAAATCTTTCCTTCCAACTGAGAGGGAGAGAGAGAATGGGAGGGGGGGGGATGGGTAAAGTAAACATCTACTGCCTGTGACAGAAGCCCTTGGACTGCACCACACTCCAGTTACTTAGTGCTTCTACACATCTGACAGCAGTGTTCAATCCTTACTTTTTTTCAAGGAGTACATGTGCTCCTAAATGACAGAAATTAGGAGCATACATATAACTTTAGGAGCACACTGAAAAATGTTCAAGTAAGAGTTTCTTAAAGAAAACAATTCATTACATACATATTTACAATTTATCACATACATATTTAAACTCTGTGTGTGTGTGTGTATGTAAATCACAATTTGCTGTTTTTAGGGGTGCTTGATTATGGCAAAAATTATAATCACAATCATTTTTGTTCCATATTGAGATCATGATTATTTAACATGATTACTTTTTGCCTGTCATCTTCTCCAATTGCTGTTGTTCATACATGCACATATTTTTTCTAACTTGGCTGAGGAGACCATTACATATGTAATCATATATTGTAGTAATGATTAAGAAAAACTATAGCCTATATGAGGGAAAAACTCAGGAAGGCTGGAGTTCCGGAGCTCCGTATTAAAACTGTAATGGACCTGCCATGAGGGTGGAGCAAACTCCATTTCCAAGGATGCTTTGCGATTTTCACACCTCAGCAGGGAGCAGTCCACATTGGTCCCTCATTGGCGGAGACGCTCCTGCACAGCGGAGGATCCTGAGGACGCAGCCATGACATCACCACCCCTTTATAAGCGAGCACGCCCAAAATACACGTCTTTCCCATGTCACTGAGGTAGGGGTAACTCCTGTTCCCCTGTGAGTTAGCTTAACTACCCCACGAACATGTTTTGCCCTCATCGAAGACTCCCCTCGTCGGACGAGACGAGACTTTGCCCGTGTTCACCCGAACACATTCCTGGATCCGAGAGAGACCGCTGCTGCAACCAGCGTCCTCAAATTCCCCCGAGAAAGAAGAAATGAAGTTACTTTGGGATAACGTGGACCGGCTCTGCCCTGCGCGTCTTCGCCGAGTCGACTCTGCTGTTGTCTCCGCCACTCCACTCAGAGCCAGCTGCCGTGTTTTCGCCGACGTGCGAGAACGGCACCGTCTGCCTCCGAGCCAAGAACAAAGATGGACATTAAGACGGACTACACACACACACACAACCTGCGCACTTTCTGAAGCGACCAAGTAAGAGGCATAAGTCTAGGCAGGGGCAGAGTAGTTGTGTGTTCTTTTCAGCATCAGTTGCTGTTGTTTAGCATTTAGCCTTTTTAGCTTTATTGCTATTGTTCTTGTTGTGTGAGTTGACGGACCGCCGAGTCCATTTTTCTCTGCTTTACTCTGAGGAGTATTTTAAGTTTGCTGCCTGTTAGTTATGTTCACCACGCTAGACTATTTTGTGTTTGTCCCGCTCAGGACTACTGCTGTCTTTCTGCCGCCGTGAGTGAGAAAGTAACTGCTTTGTCGATCTGAAACCAGACAACGTACGTTACAGACTGCCGTCCATACGTGCGCTCTCTGTGGACAAAAGAGCCGCTTCTCTCCCTCTCACGATCGCTTTCCCTCCTTCTTCTCTTGCTACTAACACACACACACACACACACATATATACATATATACATACATACATACATACATACATACACGCATTCCCCTGCAAGTGTCCAACTCTGTGCAAAGCTGTTTGTGTTTTGTTTGGTAGAATTAGATTTTAGAATAGCTGTTTATTGAATGAAGTATTTGTTAGCTTTGTTAAGTTTGCTAACTTTAATAAACAATGTTATATCTTTAAAGAGAAGTTCTTTTGTCATTATTGTGTGTAACATATTGTGAAAAGTGGCTGATTGAAGGAGTCAGAGCTTGAATTCAACCCTTCTTTGTTCACCCTTTAATGTTTATCTCTCAGATATTAACATTCTAGGGGAAGTCCCATTTATGAGATTACCTTGTTCGGTTATTGGTCCTGGTTTCCGGGTGGTGCTCCGTGTTTGTTAGTTCATATTAATAATTCTATTAATTATTATAATTAGTTAATTATCTTAGACAATTGATAATTATGGCAAATAATCAACTGTGTTCCTCATAGATCCTACAGTTGGTGCCTGAATTATTGATTGTTAACAATATTTTGATTTCATAATCCATAATTATCTGTGATAAACAGAGGGGTGCGCTCACGGAGAGAAAGTGGTTAGTATTGTGTGTCAAAAGACTCTCACACTGATCATCTCCAAACGTTTTCTTGGTTCCCAGAAGCTTAGCTGACTGCGCCGCGGCCCGCTGTGCGCAAGGGCGCGAAGGCCCGTTCAACGCTGCTTGCAGCTTTAATTAGGGCCCGAGCACCGACCGGTGCGAAGCCCTATTGAAACTGAAGGAGTTATTATTATTATTATTATTATTATTATTAGGGCCCGAGCACCGACCGGTGCGAAGCCCTATTGAAACTGAAGGAGTTATTATTATTATTCCTCCGAAACAAACGCATTTTTGAGGGCCTAAACATGCACGAAAACTCATGAAAATTTGCACAGATGTCAGGACTGGCGAAAATTTCGATATTTTATGGGTCTCGAAATAAAGCGGGACAAAATGGCTCGACAGCGCCACCTAGAATTGAGCCCTTCGATACAGATTGTCGTAGGAGAACGAAATTCGGTATGCATATGTATCATGACCAGACGCACCAAAAAGTCTCAAGGACAACTCCAACAGGAAGTCGGCCATTTTGTATCAAAGTTGAAATTTTGCACCGATTTTGTCATTTCCAGCCCGCATACTTTAACGAACTCCTCCTAGAGATTTGACCCCAGGACTTTCAAATTCGGTCCGTATCATCTACAGGCATAGGAGATTAAAAGTTGATAAAACAATTCTCATTAGTCTTTCCTAGGGGGCGTGGCTGGGCGGCGAATTTCGATCCTTCGCCATGAAAAATGAAACGGCTATAACTCCGGCATACATGATCCTAAGAGAGCCAAACCTTTTGTGCTTCATAAGAGTCCCGCCCTGAACGGGTCCATGTGACAATACAGGATATGAGTCAGAGCGCCACCTCCTGGCAACAGGAAGTTACATGTTTTACGCTCTGACGCCCTGTGGGCAGCACGATGATCGAATCCAGCTGAAATTTACTGAGAATAGCCTCAAGACCTCGGAGATCTTATATTATGAAGTTGGTGACCCTTCGTTGAAAGGTGTTGCCATGGTGACGCGGCGAATTTCGATGTGACGCCATGAAATTTCAATGCCTTATAACTTGACTCCATGTGGTCTGATCTTTTCCAAATTTCATATGCTTGTTAAGAGTCCCAATCTGAACACATGTTCAGTCTCATATTTAGCGAAAGTCATAGCGCTACCTACTGGCAACAGGAAGTATCATGCGTCGTACTTTGTCTAATTACTCCTAGGAAATTTGGCTGATGCACCTGAAATTAAGTCAGCTAATAAACAAGACCTTGGTGATGCTACATTTGGCAGCTCATGACCCAAAACTGAATGCTGTTACCATGGCGACACATCCTTCGCCATGAAATATGATACTGTTTTTCAGGGAGAAGGGATTGCTCTACAGTCATGAAACTTGACACACATGTCTAGAGTGATGTCAGCTAAAATCCTATGTGGTCGCTTTGAATGGGCGTGGCAAAATGGCTCAACAGCGCCCCCTTTAAAATTTCAAAATTGCAGCCCCGCCTTCCAGATTAACGTAGAAAGATGAAATTCACAGGGCACATGTATAATGTCAACACGCACAAAAAAGCCTCTTGAAGCCTTATTGTAAGTCGAACAGGAAGTCGGCCATCTTGAAAAACTGGTCAATTTTCGCCTTTTTTTGGCCATTTCGCATACCTTGTATTTTAAAGAACTCCTCCTACAGATTTCATCGTAAGGACTTAAAAATCAGTGTGTGTCATCTAGACAAGTGTATGATCATGATGGTTTGGCCGTGGCGTGGCGTTGAGTTTTGATGTTTCGCCATGACAGAGGAAATTGATATAACTTGAGTGTACACGGTTGGATCTGCCTCAAACTTTACACAACAAGTCACTGACAAAAGCCCTTCGACTGAGCGTCACTTCGACATGCGCTGGGGTGCGAGGGCCCGATCATCGCTGCTTGCAGCTTTAATTAGGGCCTGAGCCCAAAGGGCGAAGACCCTATTGTTTTTCGTGCGTTTGTTTCTTTATTATTCTTTATTAATACGCCACTTCAATCCTTAATTTGACCCCCTAAACATGCTCAAAAACTCACCAAATTTGGCACGCACATCAGGTCTGGTGAAAAATTTGATAAAATGTAAAAATTAACCCCCGAAGTGCCAAAATGTGCTCGAGAGCGCCACCTATGTATCTAAAATGGCCGCCACGGCCCGTAGGAATGTCATAGAGAGATCAAACCAAAACTCAATTATTCGTCTCATCAAGACCTACAAATCATACGCTGACACCCCTGACCTAAATCCAACAGGAAGTCTGCAATCAGCTTTTCAAAATAAGACTTTGCCCCAATTTTGGCCCCCGAACAAACGCTATCTCCTCCGAGGGCGTTAATGGTATCGGCTTCAAACTTGAATACATGACTTATCACACTGTGTTGAGCAAAAGTTATTATAACTTTGTAATAACTCGAACGGTTTAGATTTAGTAAGCCCTGAAAGTTGGAGTGCGACATTACACCTTACAATGTAAACCAATGGGGAGGCAATCTCTGGGCATGGACTTTGTGCCAAACTGGGGCATCTGGCGTCTAAACTATAAGTCCGACCACTTTCAAACCTGTATCAATGGATTCGCGACGAAAATTCCTACAAAAAAATGTGATTTTTATGTAGGATTTGGCCAAAGTCATGGGATTTATGAGGATATTTCACAAGAAGCGTTCTCTAATATCCTCCTCTCCAACTGCTCCTGGTGATGTCACTCCCTCAGTGCTCTGAAACATTCCGCAATACACACTCATTATAAAATCACAGGAGGAGCAAGAAAAGACTTTAAAACTCACACTCTAATATCTCAAAAACAATAAAAGATAGAAAACACATGTAAATTCAAGATTTGTAGGTCAAAGTCTCGTGGCTCATATAAAGTTCAAATGAAGTTTGTATCTAAAATTATGTGGAAGCAGTAAATGTTCAAAAAGGTGTGGGTTCGCTCACACCCTCCATTCAAATATATGAGTATTTTTCTGTGTCCAGCTGCAGTTACTTATTGTCTCTACACACCTGACAGTACACATGTCAATCAAACTTTCAAAATAAAAGCACACCACACTTGTAAGAAATATCCCTCATATATATAATTGTCTGTGAACAGAGGGGTGGGCTCACAGAGAGACACTGGTTAGCATTGTGTGTCAAAATACTCTCACACTGATCATCTCCAAACGTTTTCTTGGTTCCCAGAAGCTTAGCTGACTGCGCCGCGGCCCGATGTGCGCAAGGGCGCGAAGGCCCGTCCAACGCTGCTTGCAGCTTTAATTTAGGGCCTGAGCCCAAAGGGCGAAGACCCTATTGTTTTTCGTGTGTTTGTTTCTTTCTTATTATTATTATTAGGGCCTGAGCCCAAAGGGCGAAGACCCTATTGTTTTTCGTGCGTTTGTTTCTTTATTATTCTTTATTAATACGCCACTTCAATCCTTAATTTGACCCCCTAAACATGTTCAAAAACTCACCAAATTTGGCACGCACATCAGGTCTGGTGAAAAATTTGATAAAATGTAAAAATTAACCCCCGAAGTGCCAAAATGTGCTCTCTAGTGCCACCTATGTATCTAAAACGGCCGCCACGGCCCGTAGGAATGTCGTATAGAGATCGAACCAAAACTCAATTATTCGTCTCATCAAGACCTACAAATCATATGCTGACACCCCTGACCTAAATCCAACAGGAAGTCTGCAATCAGCTTTTCAAAATAAGACTTTGCCCCAATTTTGGCCCCCGAACAAACGCTATCTCCTCCGAGGGCGTTAATGGTATCGGCTTCAAACTTGAATACATGACTTATCACACTGTGTTGAGCAAAAGTTATTAAAAACTTTGTAATAACTCGAACGGTTTAGATTTAGTAAGCCCTGAAAGTTGGAGTGCGACATTACACCTTACAATGTAAACCAATGGGGAGGCAATCTCTGGGCATGGACTTTGTGCCAAACTGGGGCATCTGGCGTCTAAACTATAAGTCCGACCACTTTCAAACCTGTATCAATGGATTCGCGATGAAAATTCCTACAAAAAAATGTGATTTTTATGTAAGATTTGGCCAAAGTTATGGGATTTATGAGGATATTTCACGAGAAGCGTTCTCTAATATCCTCCTCTCCAACTGCTCCTGGTGATGTCACTCCCTCAGTGCTGTGAAACATTCCGCAATACACACTCATTATAAAATCACAGGAGGAGCAAGAAAAGACTTTAAAACTCACACTCTAATATCTCAAAAACAATAAAAGATAGAAAACACATGTAAATTCAAGATTTGTAGGTCAAAGTCTCGTGACTCATTTAAAGTTCAAATGAAGTTTGTATCTAAAACTATGTGGAAGCAGTAAATGTTCAAAAAGGTGTGGGTTCGCTCACACTCTCCATTCAAATATATAAGTATTTTTGTGTGTCCAGCTGCAGTTACTTATTGTCTCTACACACCTGACAGTACACATGTCAATCAAACTTTCAAAATAAAAGCACACCACACTTGTAAGAAATATCCCTCATATATATAATTGTCTGTGAACAGAGGGGTGGGCTCACAGAGAGACACTGGTTAGTATTGTGTGTCAAAAGACTCTGACACTGATCATCTCCAAACGTTTTCTTGGTTCCCAGAAGCTTAGCTGACTGCGCCGCGGCCCGCTGTGCGCAAGGGCGCGAAGGCCCGTTCAACGCTGCTTGCAGCTTTAATTATTATTATTCTTTCTTGTTACGCCACTTTAACTCTAAATTTGACCCCCTAAACATGCTCAAAAACTCACCAAATTTGGCACGCACATCAGGAATGGTGAAAAATTTGATAAAATGTAAAAATTAAACCCCAAAGTGCCAAAATGTGCTCTCTAGCGCCACCTATGTATCTAAAACGGCCACCACGGCCCGTAGGAATGTCGTAGAGAGATCGAACCAAAACCCAATTATTCGTCTCATCAAGACCTACAAATCATACGCTGACACCCCTGACCTAAATCCAACAGGAAATCTGCTATGTCAATTTCAAAGTATGCTTTTTTGCCAATTTTGGACTTTGAATAAACGCTATCTCCTCCTAGGGCGTTAATGGTATCGGCTTCAAACTTTAATACATGACTTATCACACTGTGTTGAGCAAAAGTTATTAAAAACTTTGTAATAACTCGAACGGTTTAGATTTAGTAAGCCCTGAAAGTTGGAGTGCGACATTACACCTTACAATGTAAACCAATGGGGAGGCAAATTCTGGGCATGGACTTTGTGCCAAACTGGGGCATCTGGCGTCTAAACTATAAGTCCGACCACTTTCAAACCTGTATCAATGGATTCGCGACGAAAATTCCTACAAAAAAATGATATTTTTATGTAGGATTTGGCCAAAGTTATGGGATTTATGAGGATTTTTCACAAGAAGATCACTTTAAAATCTTTCCTTCCAACTGTGAGGGAGAGAGAGAGAATGGGAGGGGGGGGATGGGTAAAGTAAACATCTACTGCCTGTGACAGAAGCCCTTGGACTGCACTACACTCCAGTTACTTAATGCTTCTACATATCTGACAGCAGTGTTCAATCCTTACTTTTTTTCAAGGAGTACATGTGCTCCTAAACGACAGAAATTAGGAGCATACATATAACTTTAGGAGCACACTGAAAAATGTTCAAGTAAGAGTTTCTTAAAGAAAACAATTCATTACATACATATTTACAATTGATCACATACATATTTAAACTCTGTGTGTGTGTGTGTGTGTGTGTGTGTGTGTGTGTGTAAATCACAATTTGCTGTTTTTAGGGGTGCTTGATTATGGCAAAAATTATAATCACAATCATTTTTGTTCAATATTGAGATCATGATTATTTAACATGATTACTTTTTGACTGTCATCTTCTCCAATTGCTGTTGTTCATACATGCACATATTTTTTCTAACTTGGCTGAGGAGACTATTACATATGTAATCATATATTGTAGTAATGATTAAGAAAAACTATAGCCTATATGAGGGAAAAACTCAGGAAGGCCGGAGTTCCGGAGCTCCGTATTAAAACTGTAATGGACCTGCCATGAGGGTGGAGCAAACTCCATTTCCAAGGATGCTTTGCGATTTTCACACTTCAGCAGGGAGCAGTCAATATCGGTCCCTCATTGGCGGAGACGCTCCTGCACAGCGGAGCGTCCTGAGGACGCAGCCATGACATCACCACCCCTTTATAAGCGAGCACGCCCGAAATACACGTCTTTCCCATGTCACTGAACTAGGGTTAACTCCTGTTCCCCTGTGAGTTAGCTTGACTACCCCACGAACATGTTTTCCCCTCATCGAAGACTCCCCTCGTCGGACGAGACGAGACTTTGCCCGTGTTCACCCGAACACATTCCTGGAGCCGAGAGAGACCGCTGCTGCAACCAGCGTCCTCAAATTCCCCCGAGAAAGAGGAAATGAAGTTACTTCGGGATAACGTGGACCGGCCCTGCCCTGCGCGTCTTCGCCGAGTCATCTCTGCTGTTCTCTCCGCCACTCCAGTCAGAGCCAGCTGCCGTGTTTTCGCCGACCTGTTTTACCTTGATGGTCACGGTGTTTTTTCCGCAGGTTTCACTTCACTCAGCTGGCCGACAGACCCGCTGATTCTCTCCGCTTTAACCTAAATAGCAATTCGGGACTCGGTGCTCCGTTTGGATCTAAACAGAGAGCCGGGGTTAGTTTAGAGGCTAGCAGAGGCTAACTGGTTGTGCTTCTTTCGGTCATGCTGCAGTTAACGCTCCGCTGCTGCCTGTTTGCTGCCTGTTAGTTGTGTTCACCACGCTTGACTATTTTGTGTTTGTCCCGCTCGGGACTACTGTGTTTGTGCTGCCGTGAGTGAGAAAGTAAACTGATTTGTCGATCTTAAACCAGACAACGTGCGTTACAGACTGCCGTCCATACGTGCGCTCTCTGTGGAAAAAGAACCGCTTCTCTCTCTCTCACGATCGCTCTCCCTCCTCCCTCTCTTGTGACTAACACCATACTCACGTGCGCACAGATACACGCACCGACATCGTTTTGCACATCTGATGGTCAGATAACGTCGGACAAAAGTGTCCAACCTGCAAGTGTCCAACCCTGTGCAAAGCTGTTTGTGTTTTATTTGGTCGAATTAGATTTTAGAATAGCTATTTATTGAATGAAGCATTTGTTAACTTTGTTAATTTTGCTAAGTTTCATAAACACTGTTATATCTTTAAAGAGAAGTTCTTTAGTCATTATTGGTAACATATTGTGAAAAGTGGCTGATTGAAGGAGTCAGAGCTCGAATTCAACCGTTCTTTGTTCACCCTTGAATGTTGATATCTCGCAGATATTAACATTCTAGGTGAACTCCCATTTATGAGATTATCCTGTTCGGTTATTGGCCCCGGTTTCGGGGTGGTGCTTCGTATCTGTTAGTTCATATTAATAATTCTGTTAATTGTTATAATTAATTATTATTGATAATTGATAATTATAGCAAATAATTAACTGTGTTCTTCGCAGATTCCTACAGTTGGTACCTGAATTACTGATTAAGGTTAACAATATTTTGATGTCATAATTCATAATTGTCTGCGAACAGAGGGGTGGGCTCACAGAGAGACACTGGTTAGTATTGTGTGTCAAAAGACTCTCACACTGATCATCTCCAAACGTTTTCTTGGTTCCCACAAGCTCAACTGACTGCGCCGCGGCCCGACATGCGCAAGGGCGCGAAGGCCCGTCCAACGCTGCTTGCAGCTTTAATTCTTTATTAATACGCCACTTTAACTCTAAATTTGACCCCCTAAACATGCTCAAAAACTCACCAAATTTGGCACGCACATCAGGTCTGGTGAAAAATTTGATAAAATGTAAAAATTAACCCCCGAAAGTGCCAAAATGTGCTTGAGAGCGCCACCTATGTATCTAAAACGGCCGCCACGGCCCGTAGGAATGTCGTAGAGAGATCGAACCAAAACTCAATTATTCGTCTCATCAAGACCTACAAATCATACGCTGACACCCCTGACCTAAATCCAACAGGAAGTCTGCAATCAGCTTTTCAAAATAAGACTTTGCCCCAATTTTGGCCCCCGAACAAACGCTATCTCCTCCGAGGGCGTTAATGGTATCGGCTTCAAACTTGAATACATGACTTATCACACTGTGTTGAGCAAAAGTTATTAAAAACTTTGTAATAACTCGAACGGTTTAGATTTAGTAAGCCCTGAAAGTTGGAGTGCGACATTACACCTTACAATGTAAACCAATGGGGAGGCAATCTCTGGGCATGGACTTTGTGTCAAACAGAGGCTTCTGGCGTCTAAACTATAAGTCTGACCACTTTCAAACCTGTATCAATGGATTCGCGACGAAAATTCCTACAAAAAAATGATTTTTAATGTAAGATTTGGCCAAAGTCATGGGATTTATGGGGAGATTTCACAAGAAGCGTACTCTAAAATCCCCCTCTCCAACTGCTCCTGGTGATGTCACCCCCTCAGTGCTGTGAAACATTTCGCAATACACACTCATAAAACACACTCAGGAGGAGCAAGAAAAGACTTTAAAAGTCAAACTCTAATATCTCAAAAACAGTAAAAGATAGAAAACACATGTAAATTCAAGATTTGTAGGTCAAAGTCTCGAGACTCATTTAAAGTTCAAATGAAGTTTGTATCTAAAATTATGTGGAAGCAGTAAATGTTCAAAAAGGTGTGGGTTCGCTCACACTCTCCATTCAAATATATGAGTATTAGTGTAGTGTCCAGCTGCAGTTACTTATTGTCTCTACACACCTGACAGTACACATGTCAATCAAACTTTCAAAATAAAAGCACACCACACTTGTAAGAAATATCCCTCATTTTTAAAAAGCGTGATCTGATCCCGACGGGCCAGAGTGCAATAGGAAGTATCATGCGTCGTTCTTTGTTGTATTACTCCTAGGAAATTTGGCCGATGCACCTGAAATTGACTCAGCTAAGATGTAAGACCTTGGTGATGCTACATTGGGCAGGTCATGACCCATGACCAAACGCCGTTGCCATGGCGACACATCCTTCGCCATGAAATACGATGCTGTACTTTGGGTCTACAGTCACGAAACTTGGCACACATGTCTGGAGCGACACCAGTTAAAATCCTGGATAGGTCATTTGCATAGACGTGACAATATGGCTCAACAGCGCCCCCTTGAAAATTTCAAAATTGTAGCCCCGCCTTCCAGATTAACCTAGGAAAAAGAAATTCGGGAGGCTTATGTATCATGTGAAGATGCACAAAAAAGCCTCTTGGAGCCGTATTGTAAGTCCTACAGGAAGTCGGCCATCTTGATAAAAGTGGTCATTTTTGCGTTTTTTTTGGCCATTTCGCATACCTTGTATTTTAACGAACTCCTCCTACAGAATTCATGGTAACGACTTCAAAATCAGTGTGTGTCATCTACACCAGTGTGTGATCAAAAGTTATCAAAAATTTAGTTATCATTGAAGCGTGTGGCCGTGGCGTGGCGTTGAGTTTTGATGTTTCGCCATGACAGGCGAAATTGCTATAAGTTTAGTGTAAATGCTTGAGTCTACACCAAACTTTACATGTTTGATAAGACTCCCAGCCTGAACACGTCTAAATAGCAATATTCAGTCAGTGATGAAAAGTGGCTCCATAGCGCCCCCTACGACATTTCAATGCAGCAGCCCCTGCAGCAGGCAGAGTAGGTGATTGAGGATGTGACGTTATTCTCCCCTTGCACTGTCTGAAAACAGCCCAGGTCTGGGGACATGTATATGCCCGTGACAGAAGCCCTTCACCAGCGCCGAGCCCTGACATACGCAAGGACGCGAGGGCCCGATCATCGCTGCTTGCAGCTTTAATTAGGGCCTGAGCCCAAAGGGCGAAGACCCTATTGTTTTTCGTGCGTTTGTTTCTTTATTATTCTTTATTAATACGCCACTTCAATCCTTAATTTGACCCCCTAAACATGTTCAAAAACTCACCAAATTTGGCACGCACATCAGGTCTGGTGAAAAATTTGATAAAATGTAAAAATTAACCCCCGAAGTGCCAAAATGTGCTCTCTAGCGCCACCTATGTATCTTAAACGGCCGCCACGGCCCGTAGGAATGTCGTAGAGAGATCGAACCAAAACTCAATTATTCGTCTCATCAAGACCTACAAATCATATGCTGACACCCCTGACCTAAATCCAACAGGAAGTCTGCAATCAGCTTTTCAAAATAAGACTTTGCCCCAATTTTGGCCCCCGAACAAACGCTATCTCCTCCGAGGGCGTTAATGGTATCGGCTTCAAACTTGAATACATGACTTATCACACTGTGTTGAGCAAAAGTTATTAAAAACTTTGTAATAACTCGAACGGTTTAGATTTAGTAAGCCCTGAAAGTTGGAGTGCAACATTACACCTTACAATGTAAACCAATGGGGAGGCAATCTCTGGGCATGGACTTTGTGCCAAACTGGGGCATCTGGCGTCTAAACTATAAGTCCGACCACTTTCAAACCTGTATCAATGGATTCGCGATGAAAATTCCTACAAAAAAATGTGATTTTTATGTAGGATTTGGCCAAAGTTATGGGATTTATGAGGATATTTCACGAGAAGCGTTCTCTAAAATCCTCCTCTCCAACTGCTCCTGGTGATGTCACTCCCTCAGTGCTGTGAAACATTCCGCAATACACACTCATTATAAAATCACAGGAGGAGCAAGAAAAGACTTTAAAACTCACACTCTAATATCTCAAAAACAATAAAAGATAGAAAACACATGTAAATTCAAGATTTGTAGGTCAAAGTCTCGTGACTCATTTAAAGTTCAAATGAAGTTTGTATCTAAAACTATGTGGAAGCAGTAAATGTTCAAAAAGGTGTGGGTTCGCTCACACTCTCCATTCAAATATATGAGTATTTTTCTGTGTCCAGCTGCAGTTACTTATTGTCTCTACACACCTGACAGTACACATGTCAATCAAACTTTCAAAATAAAAGCACACCACACTTGTAAGAAATATCCCTCATATATATAATTGTCTGTGAACAGAGGGGTGGGCTCACAGAGAGACACTGGTTAGTATTGTGTGTCAAAAGACTCTCACACTGATCATCTCCAAACGTTTTCTTGGTTCCCAGAAGCTTAGCTGACTGCGCCGTGGCCCGATGTGCGCAAGGGCGCGAAGGCCCGTTCAATGCTGCTTGCAGCTTTAATTATTATTATTATTATTATTATTATTACAACTCTTTGACCTCAAATAACTTCTACAAACGTGTACCAAAACTCACTCGACAGCGCCACCTAGAAAATTAAGAAAAGCAAGCCCCACAATACAGATCGTCGTAGAACAATGATATTTGGTGTGCTTATATATCATGACCAGACGCACCAAAAACTCTCTTGGAGCCATACCCTAAATTCAACAGGAAGTCAGCCATTTTGGTTCAAAGTTGCGATTTTCAGGCCAATTTTGCCGTTTTTAGCCCGCGTACTTTAACGAACTCCTCCTAGGGATTTGACCTCAGCAACTTGAAATTCGGTCAGTATCATCTACAGACCTGGGAAACGAAAAGTTATCAAAATGGTGAGTTTTCGACATTGCCGAGGGGGTGTGGTCGGGCGGCGAATTTCGATCCTTTGCCGTGAAAATTCAAACGGCCATAACTCCGGCATGCACGATCCTAAGAGACCCAAACCTTTTGTGCTTGGAAAGAGTCCCGTCCTGAACACATTCCTGTGTCAATATTGGATGTAAGTCATAGCGCCACCTACTGGCAACAGGAAGTTACATGTTTTACACTTTGACGCTCTGTGGGTCGCACGATGATGGGATCCACCTCAAATTTACTCAGAATAGCCTAAAGACCTTGGAGATCGTATATTATGAAGTTGGTGACTTTTTATCGAAAGGTGTTGCCATGATGACGCGGCGAATTTCGATGTCTCGCCATGAAATTGCAAAGCCTTATAACTTGACTCCAGATGGTCTGATCTTTTCCAAATTTCATATGCTTGTTAAGAGTCCCGGTCTGAACACATTGTCAGGCCCATATTTAGTGAGAGTCATAGCGCCACCTACTGGCAACAGGAAGTATCATGCGTCGTTCTTTGTTGTATTACTCCTAAGAAATTTGGCCGATGCACCTGAAATTGACTCAGCTAAGATGTAAGACCTTGGTGATGCTACATTGGGCAGGTCATGACCCATATCAAAACGCCGTTGCCATGGCGACACATCCTTCGCCATGAAATACGATGCTGTACTTTAGGGACAAGGGATGGGTCTACAGTCACGAAACTTGGCACACATGTCTGGAGCGACACCAGTTAAAATCCTGGATAGGTCATTTGCATAGACGTGACAATATGGCTCTACAGCGCCTCCTTGAAAATTTCAAAATTGTAGCCCCGCCTTCCAGATTAACCTAGGAAAATGAAATTCAGGAGGCATATGTATCATGTCAAGACGCATAAAAAAGCCTCTTGGAGCCATATTGTAAGTCCTACAGGAAGTCGGCCATCTTGATAAAAGTGGTCAATTTTCGCGTTTTTTTGGCCATTTCGCATACGTTGTATTTTAACGAACCCCTCCTACAGAATTCATCATAACGACTTCAAAATCACTGTGTGTCATCTACACTAGTGTATGATCAAAAGTTATCAAAAGATTTAGCTAGCTATCGTCGAAGCATTTGGCTGTGGCGTGGAGTTTTGATGTTTCGCCATGACAGACGAAATTGCTATAACTTTAGTGCAAATGCTGTGTCTAATTACTCCTGCACCTGAAATTGAGTCAGCTAAGATGTAAGACCTTGTTGATGATAACTCCTGAAGCTTTTGAGTTCTTACCAAAAGCTGTTGCCATGGCAATGCATTGTTCACCATGAAACAGGAATCTGAGTGGCTAGAGATGCTTAAAAACTGACGAAACTTGGCACACACGTCAAAAGTAGTGAAACATAATATCTGATATGGGTCTCAGGCTAGGTCGTGGGAAAATGGCTCACAGGTACCCCCTACAAAACTTCAAATTCAAAGCCCCCACCTTTAAATTTGACGTATGTGAATGAAATTTGATAGGTACATGTATCATGTCCAAACGGACAGAAAAGCCTCTTGGAGCGATACCCTAAGTCCAACAGGAAGTCAGCCATTTTGAATTTACTTTGCAATTTTTGCTCCATTTTTGCCATTTGCAGGCGTTGTATTTTAACGAACTCCTCCTAGAGATATGAACCGACTGACTTCAAATTTCGTGGGTGTCATCTTAAGAGTTTTGCGATGAAAAGTTATGAAAATCTTGAGTTTTTGTGTAACTCCCTTGATGTGGCGTGCTGGTCAATTTGCATGCTTCGCCATGAAACAGGAAGTTGTTGTAACTCCACCAGACTTTTTCCAATCTGGCCCAAATGTCCTATGCTTGATAGAGGTCCAGGCCACATCTACATGTCAATATTGAGTCACAGTCATAGCACCACCAATTGATGGGAGGAAGTCAATGGCCATTTTGGATCAAAGTTGCTTTGATTTTCATGAAATTCAGTGGGATCATTTCTCTCATCATTCTATCCCAGAAATAATTTTTGTTAGAATTTTTTTGCCAGACAGTAAGTCAGCCACTTTGGATTCCATGCATAAATTTTCATTTTACTAACATGTCTGAAGCCTTTAGGATGTGCAAACACTCATGAAAATTTGCAGGTATGTTTGTACTAGTATGCATTAGTAAAAATGGGCTTGGGTGTGACATGTTGGCTCTATAGCGCCCTCTAATTACTTTTAGCATTTTTGAGGTGCTAGGGGTGCTCGATAACTCACAAAAGTTTGCACATTCATCAGAATTGGCATGACATGGGTCTTGGACTGAGACGTTACAACATGGCACAATAGTCCCCCCTACAATACTTTAAAATCAAGGTCCCCACCTTTAAATCTGACATACATGAACAAAGTTTGGTAGTCACATGTATGTCCAGACACACAAAAAAGCCTCTTGGAGCAACACCCAAAGTCCAACAGGAAGTCAGCCATTTTTAATTTACTTTGCCATTTTAGTGCAGTTTTGCAATTTAAAGGTGTTGTATTTTACCAAACTCCTCCTAGAGATTTAACTTGACTGACTTCAAATTTTATTCATTCATTCATTTTATTGTAAAGGTCTTAAGACCTTTGAAAAGTTAAAAAGTTATCAAAATCTTGAGTTTTCACTGTATGCTATTGCCGTGGCGATGCAGTGATCTTCGATGTTTTGTGATGAAGCAGGAAGTTGTAACTTGAATGTACATTGTCCAACCTGCACCAAATTTCTCTTGATTAAGAGTCTGTATCCATGACATGCACGTCCCACAACAAAACTAGTAGTTTCGGGGGGCCTAACACCCCCTCTGGAGAAAATCCTTGGGGAAAATACTGGAGAGAAAGACAGACAGACAGCAGCAGATGATGGATAGGTGAGCAGTGCAGCACTACACTGCATGAACTGTTTTTCTCTAGTCTGGTGCTGTAGCATGTCAATATATGTTTAATGATGGCAGTTGTGAAGTATTCTGGTTCAACTTAATACTAATAAATGGTAAATGGACTGTACTTGTATAGTGCCTTTCTTGTCTTCTGACCACTCAAAGCGCTTTTACACTACTAGTCACATTCACCCATTCACACACATTCATACACTGATGGCACAGCCATCAGGGGTAGTTTGGGGTTCAGTTTCTTGCCCAAGGACACTTCGACATGCAGACCAGAGGAGCCAGGAATCGAACCGCCGATCTTCCGATTAGTGGACGACCCGCTCTACCTCCTGAGCCACAGCCACTACAAATTACTAGCAACGGCTATGTTTTTAACATCACAATTCATAATTACTCTGGAAAGTAAACAACAGTTTTTGAGGTAAACATTTAAATTTCATATCAGCTGTTGCTAATTAACATTAATTACATGAGTAACTTGATGACAAAATGAAACTTGGCTGTTTGTGTTGTTTGTGTGCTCTCTGCAAGCAGATGTCTACTCAGCCAAAAACACTCTTCTTATTTTTGTGCTTTCCATAACACTAATGAGTGAAGCAGTGCTCACTGTCTTCTCTAGTAAAATCACATCACATTCTCCCACTTAAACTGTCATTCATATCGGATCAATAGTTTATGCTTATCAGCTTTATAATTCTCAATCAGAACTTCCAGCTTTTGGACAAAGTTGCATGTGAAAAATAAGGAGAGCCATAGCCAATAGGCTACTGTTATTGCAATGGATACATAGTTAATCAACATTTTATATCCTTCACTGCTACTCAAAACAGTTTGTGTCCTCTCAGCCAACAGATATCAGTTGTAGTTACCTGCAAATTCAGTTTCTTCAAGAGCTGAACTCTAAACCTAAATGACTTCAAAATTAAATTCTTAAAAATAAATGTAAGCCCTGATAGGATCCCATTTCAAAGTATGATTTGTCTGCCTGATCAAAATCACATAGAGTTCAAAGCAGTTCAAAGCATTCTAGGTTTTTTAACATATTTTCACTTTATGATATTTCATTCAGTGAACTGTGTGAATAGTTAACATTTCGAAGTACCACTTTGCTGAGTCTCTCTTCAACTTAGGCAACTTCTGCCCTCCAACAGGCGATTTAGAGTCCCTCAATTTAAACGCAACAGACTGAAAGAATTCTTTTATACATCAGTCTATCCTGCTGCTAAACCAAAATCAGTGTGCTGCTAATTCAGATCTGAATCCAGAGGATATAATGTGATACGTATGATGGTCATGATTGTTTGATGTGTTTTGTACATCTATGAACAGTTTCACATGTGTAACTGTTTAATCTGTGTGAAAATGTTTTGAACAGAACTGCCTAAGGATGCTAAATGAATTTCAGTGTAAACTTACAATAAAAGTTGTACCATTGTATCATTATTGTTGTATCATTGTTACTATTTTAGTAAGGTTTCTTCATTTGAATGCACACTACCAGACAGATCCTGACAGATATTGATCCTGACATGTAGGAGGAGTTACAGTGGCAGCTTCCGCGTTCGGTGACATCACGTGCATACCATCTTTCGGGTATAAATAGCGTCAACTTCTACATTTAAAAAGCCTTGTAGCAAAGCCAGGTACTGTTACTGAATAACTGCACCATATGCAAGCCAAACCAACTCTATCATGACGTCATTTGATCAACATAATAATGTCACAATCAGCTCATCACAGCAGACTAACAGCTACATCAAGCACATCAATGCTTGTCAGCCAATAAGAATCTACATAGCGACAGCAGCAGACGTATGTTATGGTAACGTTAGTTAGCTAGAATAGCGTTTACTAAATTAAAATGACAAACTTACCCGTGTTTTTACGCCACAGACAATTTGACTTAAAAACAAGATGTCGTTTTGGATGTTTGCTTACAATATCACGTTATTAATGTTCTACTTATGGAAGACAAGCTGACTACAGGGGGGAAGATATCACTTTTGAGATTTAGCTCTGTTAAAATGGCAGTCCCTCTCCTGCAGGGCCGTTACCATTGGGCAGCTACTCGGTAGGGGGGCTGTGACTGGTGCGAGCCAACATTATACGTGACGTGCTTCAAAATATATTTAAACGGATGTGTGTAGAATGTTGTCTTCTGAGAAGAAAAATTGTGCTTTATAAGCGATTTTTGGTATTTAGTGCTCTTTGAAACGGAAGTGAAAGTACACGTGACAGTTCCCTGGCTTAAAGTGTAATGTGGTACGGTCCATATAAAGGCAATATTATGAACAATAATTTCTTAATTTTCTATAAACTCTTTATGTAGTTCAGGTTGTATTCCCTGAACCACATAAAGACACAATTTTACACCCAAAAGGCAAATTTAATAAATGCAACATAAAATTGAATGCTTTTACAGCAACAAGATAATTTTAAAAAAAGTTTTTGACTGAAATTCCACCTTCACAAAAGATAAGGTGAGGAATAGAACAAAGTTGATGGCCACCTCACACCTACATTAAAGCTGCTGTTTTTTTAGGCTGATATCGATGTTGATATTTAAAAGACTGAAACATCTGAAAACAACTTATCAGCTGTTATTTGTTTTTTAACAGTTAAACATAAGATAAACATATTTGAAAAAAAATATTTGAGAAAACATACATAAATTAAAAGTGAACATACAAGAATACAGCCTGTAAAACCAATGATAAGTTGTAAACAATAACTGAAGTAGTGTGTGTCAAACTGATTTTTGATAATTAAAAAAGCCTGTCCCCAGAGATGAATTCATCTTTGTGTATTAATTCATCCTTTATTTCCATGTACTCCTTTGTTTCTGTCTACAGCCTTATCCAATCAAATTACAGCCATAGTGCCACATAATATTAACTCCTATTCCTACTGTTTGTTTTTATCATTTCACACACCCTACACAGTTCATACTTTTTCCATTCCTACTCCATATCACATATTTCTGTAACAGGTTTGATTAAATTCACAGACTCGCCAGCATATATACAGCCATTCCCGCGCACTGAATCTTTTCGTAACTGTTAAGAGAAACCTTCATGCTGTGTCTGACAATTTAATGAATGAGATATTTGTGTTGTTACAGGTTCACCTGCAATGACTTGTAGTCACCCGGTGTAGAAGTATAGTCTTCTGAGATGTATATATTTGTTACATTCTTCTCTCTGGTGTACATAATTTATTTAGCAATTAAGCGACCACATATATTGTTTGACCATGTGACTCCAGAATGATACATAGGAGTGTTTTCTAATCTGGCGCCAATTAGAAAACACTCCTAAACACAGCAATAATTGGTAGGACAACATCATTTGTCTATGCTTTCCAAAAAATTCTTTTTAAACAGTAATGATGTTTTATGATGTAATAGTGCTGTGGTTAAGGTCTGTCTGTTTAGGAACAAAAAACACTTGGTTACGTTTAGGAAAAGATCATGGTTTGGGTAAAACCACTGACCACTGTGTTAATGTTAGAGAAACACTTGGTGTGGGTTAAAGTTATAATTTCCTTACACCTGGGACACACTGGATGTGTGAGCAGCACGTGTGCCTCACGGAACCTCTTGCTTTTCATTTTGGCACCCATGTTAATAGGTTAGAGCAGTCATACAGCCCACGACGCGCAGTTCTCAGCAGAAATAGACAGGGAAAACGAGAAAGATAGGGCTGCCAGTAGCAGAAGCGTTGCAGTAAACATGCTGCCTGTGTGGACGCTGCAAGCGCACAAGACACAGCAGTTCAGTGACACACACACACACGCTGCTCACGCTTCCATTGTGTCCCAGGCGTTAGGCAACCTTTGTCATCATGGCAACAATAATAACCACAGAGTTAAGGTTAAAGAATAGGTTCACAATTTTCAGGTCTGTCTTAAAACAGCAATCAGGTGTCCATTGAACAGTGATTGTTCAATAGTGGTTTTCCTAGCTGTAATCATTCCTCCACTGGCTATTTAAAGATCCCCTTCAAATATGCTTTCAATGTAAGTGATGGGGGGCAAAATCCACAGTGTGTTTACACAGTCATTAATGCATTTAAAAGTTGATCTGAAGCTTCTATGAGTCTGAGTTAGTCGTATCAAGTTGATATCTGCCACATTTACAGCTTTTATATCATCCAGTTCCCTTTTTGTATTTCTTTGGAAAGAAGCTGATTTGACTGATATGGATGGCTGAAGTTCAGTGGTGGACAAGGTACACAACTTAATTACTTGAGTCAAAGTATACAGTAGCTACTCCTGGTCAAATATTACTCCAATACAAGTGAAAGTTGTTCAGTCAAATGCTGTACTTGCTTTCAAAAATACTTAAGTATTCAAAAGTACAATTTCTTTTTAATGTCAACTAATTCTTATATTGTTGCCACAATGCATTTACATAACTTAATGACTTTTAAACAACATACTAAATGCACTGACTTGTAGAACCTGTAGAATAAAAAGCTTGTAAATATGGTAGAAAGCTATTGTACTGTCCATCTCACATAAAATTATCAGTCTGGTCAAACTAGTCAAACTTGAAGAAGTCTTTATTCAACTTCAGAAGAAGCTGGTTTTTGAAGTTGTGTGAATTAATTCTTCCCCTTCTTGGATCAAATCAGCTGTGTTGAAAAGCCGTTCACAGGTAGCAGATGCAGGCAGGGCTGTGTTTAGCTTGCGTGACAGGTTGGATACAGCTGGTTAAGATGTCAACATGTCTATACCTTCAGCTATACACATCAGGTATGCATTCAGTTGTTTGGTCATTTCCTGTGTGTGTACATGCTTCATATTAGAGAAGAAATCGTCTTCATCAGAAGCACTTGAGGAGTTGTCAGCAGCCCACAGCAGAGATAAAATTCATCCGCTGATTTCAAAGCTATGCTTCAAAGTAATGAGTAGCAAGAACCTTCATAAAAATGTAGTGGAGTCAAAAGTCATAAGTTTCCAAAAAGTATAGTACTCAAGTAAAGTACAGATACTCAAAAAATGTACTTAAGTACAGTACTCAAGTACTTTGTTACTGTGCACCCCTGCTGAAGTTTCATATTAGCTTCAGATAAACTTTTAAATACATTTTTGCACAGAAGGCTTGTGGATTTTGTCCCCCACCACTTACATTGTAAGTGCATTATGAAGGGTTCTTCTAATGGTCAGTATGGACAGGAGAAATGTTTACAGCAAGAAAAATTTTATTGTTTCAATATATTTCAATGTTCATTTGGGCACCTGACTATTGTTTTAAGAAAGACTTCAAAAATTGTGAACCTGTCCTTTAAGGGATGATCGAAATTACAATTTTTAAAAAAATTCACTCGTGGTTGGAAATGTGACACTAACGGTCGGAAATTGGAAACAAACAGCAGTCTCCTGAGGCAAAGTCCACTAAAGTCCACTCTACAGCTCCTGGTACCCTCCCTCCAAAGCTGTGTTCAACTTGTTTGATAACAGGATAAATAAATATACAATATGTTGTGTTCCCCCTCACGAAAATCAAATGCCTGTCCTATTGATTTGCTCTAGTGCCAGGTCTGAACAAATATATATAACAAAAATAGAGTTATATGCAATGATCCCCCAGCAGCTGTGTCTCTCCATTGAGAGGTGTGGGTTTAATTTCTATTCCAATTGCCAATCTGAAGATGAAAACAGGTTAGGGTTAGGTAACAGGAAAAAACGGGAAGTGAGGTTTTTTTTAATTCACACAAAAAACAGAAAAACTAAATAATGCATTTCTTTATCCTATTATCAAACAAGTTGAACACAGTTTTGGATGGAGGGTTCACAGACCAGGAGGCAGCAATGCACTTCCCATGCCTAGTCTGCCAGGAAATAGAGGATGTCAGTTGAATAGGCAGTCCTTCAAAGTAGCCCAGGACACGTTGCGTTCACACTGCTAAAAGAATGTGGCCACATGTGGCCCAGACCACCTCTGAATGTGGTCTGAGCAAACAGTCTCAATGCGTCCTCAATGCATCTTGAGTGTGTTCACACCTGTACTTAGAGCTGTTCACTTGTGATCAGACCACCCAAGACGGATGTTAATGTCAGGTGTAAACAGGGCCTGAGAGGACATGTTAGTTTGTCACCACGCAACTAACACTGTTGTTAGCTGACCAAGCTAACAGTAACAGCTATAGCTTACAGCCACCTCACCGCACAACTACTAGCCACCATAATCAGGTTTGGACACTTACAGGGCTCTATCTTACGCTCGGTGCAAAGAGGCGCCAAGTGCGACGCAAGTGTCTTTGTTAGTTTAACACTGATGCAGTTGTCATTTTCCCATCCAGCACCCATGTTGTTTAAATAGCAAATGCACTTGCTTGAGGCAGCAGAAATTGACCAACAAAAACCTGGTCTGAAGTCAAAGGCGCAGTGTTTCGCTGTTATTTTAAGGGCACATTATCAAGACAGTAATATGTGCCAACAAAGGTGGGTGCACAACGTGCGTAACTCTGCTTGTTACATACACAGGACGCGCAGCAGTGCACAAACATGCATAAGATTACAAATAAAAGGATTAGAATGTGAAAGACTATTATTGTGTAATATTTATCAGAATTAACTATTCTCGGTAATGACGATAAAATTGTCTAATCATTTGACCAAATCATGGCAATACACGTAGGTATTAGACGGGCAACAACAGATCAGACACAGATCGACTTTCCTGCGGCATCAATATGAGGAAATAAATGAGGTGAAAACAATAATTAAACTAACAAAGGAAATAAATCTGCACAGCTTCTAGCTGCTGCCAGCACCTTGGAGAGCTGATCAAGTCCTGATAACTATTAATGATTCTTTACATGATTAAAATTAATGATTTAATTTATGAACAATATTTTAAAAATATTCTTTAACATTTTTGAGAGTACATTGATCAGGTTTCCATACTGTCAACAATTAAACCTCCCCTGATTTGACCTGTTACTCCATTACTGAACAAAACGATTTCAAAGAAACCAAAGCTGTATTAAAAAATAAACCTTTACAAAAACTGAACGAAAATACACTCAACAAATTAATGAACAGGATCTTAAACTGGTGGTCGGGGGCTGGCCACGTGAGGAGCAGCAGGGGCCAGTGTGCTCGTTATGGATCATGCGCTTTCACTTTGCGCACAAGCAGATCTGTTTCCTCTCCTTCTTACTACTTGGCAAATATGCCATCATGATAGCAATCCACCAGGGTGCAAGCACATCTGGCTTTTAAAGGGAATGGGAGATTGTGACGAAGTGGGTGAGAATACACCATTTGTCCCTACTTTCACCATCAATGCCACATAGCTCACAAATTTAACCATGCTTGGTAATTGTTTGTTTAGCCACATGTTTATGATCAATCTGTAACTTGCAGACACATACTATCCCAGGTTTGTTTGTGGTTTGCATTATGTCTGGTTACAGTTCACATACCAGCAACATTTTTGGTTAAAGTAAAACACCGACAAGTATTGTTAAGTTTAGTTATTGTTTATTGGGTTAAGTCTGCATTTCATAATTCAATTCTATTCTTTCTGTGTTACTTACCATACTCACCATGTGCTCCACAGACAAAAGGAGGAGGCACCCAACAATGGCCTGTATTTATACACTGGGTGACATCATTGGTGATGTCACTGGGTTGGATAATGTGGCGGGGGTGGTACTTAATTATGTTAAGTGAGTTATTTACTGTGACTTTGATCAGTGTATGTATGGTTGGAAGTGTGTTGTGTGGTGAGCTATGATGAAGTGTTTCACCATGGAGATTGGTAAGAGTGAATAACTTTATCTCTGACCTGTTTTTAGCAGAGACATGGGATGCACCTGCAGCAATGGTACAGCCCAGATTGACTCTGATGGACTGCTGATGGAAGGGTCTATTTAAGCAGTTGCTTTTTGGCTGTCGGGGGGTTAGTACATCAGTGTGTAGCTGTGTGCACATGATGATAAGTTAATATAAGTTCAGTTGATATGAGTTGAGTTTTGATCAGTTAGGCCAAGTTAACTATTTAGTTGTTTTTTTTGTTTTGTACATAATTTTTTTTTGTTTTTTGTTGTTTTGTTACATGTGTAGCATGGTGCCACTTTTTCTTGTAAATAAACCACCTTGTGATACCTGGATAAGGTTTCCTGTGTCTGCCTCCTACCAAGTGACCAGCCACTCCGGTCAGGCTACACCACAGAGATGACACTCTGATTGGTTTATTGCATGTTACGCCGAAAACACACCCATGATTAATTCGGAGACTAAGGACAACCATGTGCCTGGCACTGCGGCCATTTTTCCACTGTTAAAATAGCAAAAGTGGATTTGGACACACCCTAAATGCACTTGCGCCATGCGCTTCAGACCATGCACTTTAGATTGTTAAAATAAGGCCCATAGGGTGTGTGTGCATGAAGGCCTGTAATGTGAACACAGTCTAAGTCTGGCCAACTTAGAGAGTTGCAATGGCATTGCTCGAATTGATATCTTGTTCATCCTGTGATATTTTGTCCTCAACAAGGACCACTACTGCTTTTCTCAGATTGTCATCCATTGTTTATAAACTGATTCATCAGCAGATCAGCATCATATCAGCTCCATTTTAGAGGGTTTCCCTGTCCTTGTTGCTATGTAACAAGCAGTGAGTGTGCCAGCGTGGCCAAATGGAGTGCAGCTACCAAGATACCAAACTGGTGCAATTGAGGAAATAACCTCAGTGCGCCCTAGGAAAATAGCTTTGCTGTTGCACCACTGTACTTTGTACCTCATGCAGGCATGAAAACATGGGCCTAAATGTTTTGTTTAACCCTCTAAAAACTACATAAACAAAGAAGGAGAGGAGAGGAGAGGACCACTACGCCCTAAACATTAAGTGAGAAGTGGAGATGGTCTCCAGTTTCTGGCAACCCACATTTCTTCACATTTCTGGACAATCAACTCCGCTGCTGTGATCAAGAAGGCTCAACAGTGGCTCTACTTAAGAAAACCAACCTGTCCACGAAGCTGCTTGAGTCTTTCTACCACTGCTGTATAGAGAATGTCTTGACATACTGCATCACAACATGGTATACCAACTGCTCTGCAGCAGACAGGAAAGCTCTCCACAGGGTCATGAACACATCACAGAAAATAATCGGACTCCCCCTGCCCTCACTGGAAGACATATTCAGATCACGCTGCCTCCGTAGAGCCAACAGCATCCTGAGGGATGTTACACACCCATTGCACCATCTCTTCTCTCTGCTCCCATCTCCAAGGTGCAACAGGGCCTCTTCTTATTCGTTATTGTGTGATTGCTGAAAGCATCACACTTTGTTCTCCGCACTCTTTATTGTGTGATTGCTGAAAGCAATGTTTGCTTATATTGTACTTTATTGTAACATCTTACAGTGATTTTATAAATTTATAATGGCAGTCTATGGGACGAACTGTCCCACTGAGCTGGAACCTTTGTCACTTTGACACTCAACTGCTCGGATGTCCCTTATCCTACAGATGCCATTCAAACTATAAAATGTTCACAAAACTTTGAATTTACAAAGTTATTAGATTGTTAAGTGATGTCTTTTATAGTTTTTCATCAATTTAAGCCAAAAGTCAGGGGCTTTACAGACGTTCTCACCAGTGTGTCATGTGATCAGGCACAGTGGGGAGCACAGATATTTTTAGACCAGAATTTTTTTTTAAACAGGTCTCACCCCCACAATTTTAACTCCTCAAGCACATATCTTGCCTCAGTATGTTGCCACAAGCCTCCTCTCTCTCAAAATGTAAATACATTTCACATAGGACTTATAGTTCTTGAGATCTGAACCTTAATTAATAGAGAGTCCCTGTCATGCTCTCATTGACTGCAATACAGTCTGCAGGATGTGTGTCTTCTCTCACTGCAGTTTCTTAAACTTACAGATTCCCTCTTCCTTCAAACACTTTTTACACATATCATTCATTCTCATGTTAAACTAGTCTTGCTTTCATTAATGATGTACAAATCTCTGTGCTTCAAGCTCTGGTTTGAGACAAATACATTTTCCTCATCAAAATGGAGATTTTTTTCCTCACATTTTTGTGAATGATTGTTGGTTCAGTGGTTTAAAACACTGCTTTTATGATCAGTAATACCTTAGATGACAAGGTTGTGTGTTCAATACCGGCTCACTGCAGTGCTCCTCATAACATTGCTTTCATGTACAAAGTTGCCTCACATCTTTATCCTGTACCAAAATTCAAATCCTCTCTAGCTTACCTTAATATTACTACCTAAAATATGGATTGATATGCTTGTTAAATACATCTTTTCCTATATTATACAGCATGTCTGAGTAGTCCAGTGGTTCAAGGTCATATTATTTTGGAACTCCTTTTAGATCCAAAGGTTGTGAGTTCGAGCCCTGCTTAGGGCAAAACTCAGTAGAGTTGAAGGATGAAGGACTCCAGGTGATGTCAATCCGCTTAATGAGCTGAGGTTAACTGCTTTATTGTCAATTTCATGCAACTGACAGACTAAACAGCAGAATCTGGCCTGGCATTGCTGTGTGCTTTGGCGGCATTGCTGTGTGCCTCCAGATGTGCCTCCTCTCCAGCTGCCATCTGCTGTGCCTCCTCTCCAGCTGCCATCAGATGTGCCTCCTCTCCAGCTGCCATCAGATGTGCCTCCACTCCAGCCTCAGTCTGCTGTGCCTCCACTCCAGCTGCCATCCGCTGTGCCTCCTCTCCAGCTGCCATCCACTGTGCCTCCTCTTCAGCCTCAGTCTGCTGTGCCTCCACTCCAGCCCCAGTCTGCTGTGCCTCCACTCCAGCCCGTCTGCTGTGCCTCCAGTCCAGCCTCAGTCTGCTGTGCCTCCACTCCAGCTGCCATCTGCTGTGCCTCCTCTCCAGCTGCCATCCACTGTGCCTGCTCTTCAGCCTCAGTCTGCAGTACCTCCATTCCAGCCTCCATCTGCTGTGCCTCCTTTCCAGTCTACCCCCCCCCAGTGTGCTCTCAGCAAGTTGTAAGTGATGATTCACTCAATTCTCTTTTTAGACCAGTATATCTATTCATGAGCAACACAGATACAAATCAAATACACTGCATGTCAGTTTGTTTTGTCATAACTAAAGCTTAAGTAGACACAAGGAAATTGTGATACTGCAGAGCCAGTCTTAAACATCTGTTTTATTTTTCCAGGCAGTGGATCAGCATAACATACCAGGAATGGATCGTGTGGATGAATTGGCAGAGTACCTGGTAGAGCTGCGTACAGAGACGGGCCTAACACTGACCAATCAGCAGGCCAGCACCGTTGTGGGTCTGTGGCAGAACCTGGAACAATTTGATAAGGACAGGGTTGTGTATGCTGCTCGGCATCAGGACAGGTTGTTGACAGGCCGCTTCAGGTCCCCCAAAAAGAAGGCAGTTTTTACTCCTGGTGTTGAGAGCACTAAGAGGTGTGTTTTGGGTTCAAGTGGCTCGCCTGCTCAGTGGCCTGACTGCTGTCATCTTGTTGAGACTATCTTTGTTAGGCTGTGCAACATTCACACAAGCCCCCCAAAAATGGGACAGCACAGCATGTCAAGATGGTCTCTTATTCTGCAGGACTACAAAAAAATTAGGCAGCTGATTTTGTGCAACGGGGTAATAACGCAGCAAACCACCCTTCAACTGGTTGAGGTAAATCAGACCACCCTCATCCAGTGGCATAACCAACGGCTGAAAGGTCAGGAAGTCTCTGTGCTTCTGCAGGGGTTGCAACTGCCTGAGGCACGGCCGGTGGCAGGTGAGCCACTGACACTTGCAAAGACACACCCTGCAGTTCCTCCACAATATCACCATCAGATGCACACTTACCACATGCCACCCAACACAGCTGGGCAGGCAAAAACCAGGTTTCGGCGGATCAAGCCTTCAGCTACCTCTACAGAGCCATCAGCCCCCCACCTTCAGTCACTTTCCACCTAGATCCAACCATCAACGCCTTCACTGCAGCTTCCAGGTACCTCAGAGCTGAGGCTTATTCATCCTAAGCCAACAGCACTACCACCACAGCTGTTTTTAGTAACTGGTGCCATGCCACAGTTATTGACGTCACCCAGTCCTGTCCTTGGACCGAGTGCCACCAACACTGCCTCTGACAGTCCTGCCAGTGACACAGCTGCGCAAGTGAAGCGCAAATACAATCGGTCGGTCACATCGTACACTTGCAAGAGTTGCGGACAGTTTCACACACAAGAGACTGGCCATAGCCAATACAAGGGCAAAATATATTGCCCAAACACGGAGACTCTCAGCAAAGAACAGTGGCTGGAGCAGATGAGAAAAACACTCATGATACATTTTGATACATTTCCCTGCTCTTTTTGATACATTTCCCTGCTCTTTTTGATACTTTTTTGACTACTTATTTGATGTTTTTAATGTTTTTTAGGTATACTCAAGTTTTAACTGTTGATATTACTGTGAATATTTTTTTGTGCTGAAACAAGTCAATCATCAGAAAATTGAATGAATTTTTTTGTAATTATTGTAAGTTCAAGAGTTTTAAGACAAGATTGTGAACATGTGTATTTTTTAATATTTTATTATTATTTTATCAGTCTGATCGATGAGAGAGCTCCACTCTCAGCAAAGTCTCTGACTATATAACAGAATTCATTTGTTGACTTATAACACAAGTGGTCAATTTGCACTGCTTTATTTTTATCAATATGTTAGATGTTTTTCTTTCATATTTCTGAAACTGTATTTGGAAGAGATTGCTCTCATGTATACACTGCAGAGCAGCAACCATTTTACTTTTCCCTTCCAGAAAGTATATTGTGTCGTACTTGAAGTTGTTTTCAATAAAAACAGTAAGTAAGTGTCCACGGGTGCCTTGTTTACTTTGTCATGCATATATTGTAAATTGTATTTATTTATCGGGACAGTGTACAGTTCTTAACATAAATGATGCACTGCACCAGAGGTAGCTCAAAGCTAATTTACATCTGCAGTCCCCCACAATCAAAACATACAACAGCACAACAACAAAATGTGCAAAGCAAAAAACACACAAAACACATTATACAAAATACAAAATAAATTATTTGAGAAGACCATGAGATCAAATCCAGACTCAGTGGCCATATATGTATATATGTTGTGTGTGTATATATACATATCAAAATAAAAATAGAAAAAAAAGAATAATAGCAATAGAATAGTGGAAGAAGGAAAAATGTATGGTATGTTCAGCCATGACACCTTATTTAAATTAAATCCAGTAGATGGCGGTAATGCAACATTTTAGATGCCAAAAGCCACTAAAAAACAAAAAGAAGAAGAATTGAACTTGGATTTTTAACACATACACACAAATTATAAACATTTAACACATAAATACAAATTATAATCATTTGCCGCTAGAAAAGTCTTAAACTTCTGACGGCCGCCTTTTGTGTTTTCTTTTTCTTCCTTCCCTCCTGTTGACCGCATGTAATTGATTCAGGTACCACAGCCATGAAAACAATCACCCTGCATTTAATATTATAAGTAATCGTGTATTAGTGAATTGAACTTGGATTTCAACAAATAAAAACAAATTATAAACATTTGCCACAGGAAAAACCTTCAACTTTTGGTGGCATTGGATGGGATTCAAACTCGGTGATTTCGCTTTCTTCCTTCCCCCCTTCTCCCCCTTCTCCCCCCTTCTTCCCCTTCTTATACAGATAATTGTTCCCCAGCTTTGGCGGAGTGCATATCATGTCTGTCTTACACGCATGAGAGTGTAGGTTCAATTCCACCCATTGCTGATTTTAATCTTGCTAGATTTTTCAATATTCTTCAGCTTCCAGTTATACAATCTAAATTCGCTTTCAGCAATCACACGCAATTTCTACAAAAATTGCATTTTCTAGTTCAATCAATCAATCAATCTTTATTTATATAGCGCCATATCACAACAGAAGTCATCTCAAGGCACTTTTCACATAGAGCAGGTCAAGACCGTACTCTTTAATTTACAGAGACCCAACAGTTCCCCCATGAGCAAGCACTTGGTGACAGCGGTAAGGAAAAACTCCCCTTTAACGGGTAGAAACCTCAAGCAGACCCCGGCTCTTGGTGGGCGGCCATCTGCTTTGACCGGTTGGGTTGAGAGAGAGAAAGAGAGAGGGGAAGGGGGAGGGGGGACAGCAGAAAAACAATGACAACAACAAACAACAACAAGCACAAGCATCAACAGACAGGGAAGGATGCCATCAGGACTGTGAAGAACCGCGAAGGTTCGGCCCGGGAGTCAGGTTTTCCTGTGAGATGAGAAAGCACAAAAAACTCCGGGGAAGAAGCAAAGTTAGTGACATGCATTGCTGTTACATGAATGCATACAGATGGAGAGGAGGAGGAGGAGAGAGGAGCTCAGTGCATCATGGGAAGTCCCCCAGTAGTCTAGGCCTATAGCAGCATAACTAAGGGCTGATCCAAGGCGAGCCTGGTCGGCCCTAACTATAAGCTTTATCAAAAAGGAAAGTTTTAAGCCTACTCTTAAACATAGAGAGGGTGTCTGCACCCCGGACTGAATCCGGTAGATGGTTCCAAAGAAGAGGAGCCTGATAGCTGAAGGCTCTGCCTCCCATTCTACTTTTAAAGACTGTAGGGACCACCAGTAAGCCTGCATACTGGGAGCGCAGTGTTCTAGTGGGGTAATACGGTATTATGAGCTCTTCAAGATATGATGGTGCCTGACCATTAAGGGCTTTGTAAGTTAGGAGAAGGATTTTAAATTCTATTCTAGATTTTACAGGAAGCCAATGTAGTGAAGCTAAAATGGGAGAAATATGATCTCTTTTTCTAGTTTTAGTCAATACACGTGCAGCTGCGTTCTGGACCAGCTGGAGAGTCTTTAGAGACTTGTTAGGGCAGCCTGATAATAAGGAATTGCAATAATCCAGCCTAGAAGTAACAAATGCGTGAACTAGTTTTTCTGCATCTTTTAGGGACAGGATGTGCCTGATTTTTGAGATATTACGTAAGTGAAAAAAGGCAGTCCTTGAAATTTGATTTATGTGGGAGTTAAAGGACATATCCTGATCAAAGATAACTCCCAGATTCCTTACGGTGGTGCTGGAGGCCAGGGTAATGCCATCCAGAGCAGCTTTGTCATTAGATAATGTGTTCCTAAGGTGTTTAGGGCCAAGCACAATAACTTCAGTTTTATCTGAATTTAGTAGTAGAAAATTGCAGGTCATCCAGGTCTTTATGTCGTTAAGGCATGTTTGGAGTTTAGTTAACTGATTGGGTTCATCTGGCTTCATTGATAAATATAATTGGGTATCGTCTGCGTAACAATGAAAATTTATGGAGTGTTTCCTAATAATGTTACCTAAAGGAAGCATATATAAGGTGAATAGAATTGGTCCAAGTACAGAACCTTGTGGAACTCCGTGTCTAACTTTTGCCTTCATGGAGGATTCATCATTAACATGTACAAACTGAAATCGGTCTGATAAATAAGACTTAAACCAGCTTAATGCAGTTCCTTTAATGCCAATTAAATGTTCCAGTCTCTGCAAAAGGATTTGATGGTCAATTGTGTCAAATGCAGCACTAAGATCTAACAGGACAAGTATAGAGACAAATCCTTTGTCTGATGCAGTTAGGAGGTCATTTGTGACTTTCACCAGTGCTGTTTCTGTGCTATGATGCGCTCTAAATCCTGACTGAAAATCCTCAAATAAACTATTGTTATGTAGAAAGTCACATAACTGATTGGAGACTGCTTTCTCAAGGATCTTGGATAGAAATGGAAGGTTAGATATAGGTCTATAATTGGCTAAAACACCTGAATCCAGAGTAGGCTTTTTAAGAAGAGGTTTAATTACAGCTACTTTAAAGGACTGTGGTACATAGCCTGTTACTAAAGACAGATTGATCATATCTAGTAGAGAAGTGCTCACTAAGGGTAAGGCTTCCTTAAGCAGCCTAGTTGGGATGGGATCTAAGAGACAGGTTGATGGTTTAGCTGAACAAATCATTGAAGTTAGTTCAGACAAGTCTACTGGAGAAAAACAGTCCAAATATATGTCAGGATTTACTGCCGTTACCAAGGTTCCTGTGTTTGGGGAGAGAACGGTGCCTGTTGAGGGCAGGAGATGGTTAATTTTGTCTCTAATAGTTATAATTTTATCATTAAAGAAGCTCATAAAGTCGTTACTACTGAGAGCTATAGGAATACATGGATCAGTAGAGTTATGACTCTTTGTCAGCCTGGCCAAAGTGCTGAAAAGGAACCTAGGGCAGTTTTTATTCTCTTCTATTAATGCTGAGTAATAGGCGGCTCTGGCATTACAGAGGGCCTTCCTATATGTTTTAAGACTATCTTGCCAGACTAAGCGAGAATCTTCTACTTTGGTGGAACGCCAAATCCTTTCCAATTTTCGCGATGTTTGCTTTAATTTGCGGGTTTGGGAGTTATACCATGGAGCTAACCTCTTACGTTTTATTATCTTCTTTTTTAAGGGGGCGATGGAGTCGAGTGTTTGTCTTAGTGAGCCTGCAGCACTATCAATAAGATTATCAATTTGGGAGGGACTAAAGTTAACATAAGAGTCCTCTGTAGTATTCAGACATGGCAGTGAATTCAGTATTGACGGAATTGCTTCCTTAAATTTATCTACAACACTATCAGATAGACATCTAGTGAGGACATTTTTATCTAATGGTGTGTAATCCAGTAATAGGAATTCAAAAGTTATTAAAAAATGATCTGATAAAATAGGATTTTGTGGAAAAATTATTAAATGTTCAATTTCAATCCCATAAGTTAGAACAAGGTCTAGGGTGTGGTTAAAACGGTGAGTGGGATTATTTACACACTGAGAGAAGCCAATTGAGTCTAATAATGAGAGAAATGCAGTGCTGAGACTGTCACTATCAACGTCCACATGAATATTAAAATCACCTACTATAATTACTTTATCTGTACTAAGGACTAAATACGACAAAAACTCTGAGAATTCAGATAGGAATTCAGAGTACGGGCCAGGAGGACGGTACACTATAACAAATAGAACTGGCTGTAAAGTTTTCCAGGTTGGCTGAGAGAGACTAAGAACAAGGCTTTCGAATGAGTTATAATTAAATTTAGGTCTAGGGTTGATGATTAGGCTTGAGTTGAAAATGGCTGCAACTCCTCCTCCTCGGCCAGTGTCTCGAGGAATATGAGTATTAATATGACTGGGGGGAGTGGATTCATTAAGGCTGACATATTCTTCATGACACAGCCAGGTTTCAGTGAGACAAAATAAATCAATACGATGATCTGAAATTAAATCGTTTACTAAAACTGCTTTAGATGAAAGAGATCTAATGTTCAAGAGTCCACATTTAATTATCTTATTTTGTTGTACTATTGCAGTAGTGGTTTTAATTTTTACTAGATTTTCATGAATGGCTCTTCTTTTATATACTTTGGATTTAATTGATTTATGTGGTCGGGGGACAGACAGAGTCTCTATGTGGTTTTGGGTGGGTAACTGCTCTAATGGAAGCGCAGAGAAGCGTGTAGGACTGCAGCTCTGCCTCCTGGTCTCAACTCTGGGTTGTCATGGTTTTGGTTTACTAATAAACTTGGCCATATTTCTGGATATCAGAGCAGCTCCATCCAAAGTGGGATGTATGCCGTCTCTCCTAATCAGACCAGGTCTTCCCCAGAAAGTCTGCCAATTATCTATGAAGCCCACATCGTTTGCTGGACACCACCTCGACAACCAGCGGTTGAATTGTGACATGCGGCTATACATGTCATCACTGGTCAGATTAGGCAGCGGTCCAGAGAAAATTACGGAGTCCGACATTGTTTTAGCAAATGTACACACCGACTCAACATTAATTTTGGTGACTTCTGATTGGCGTAATCGGGAGTCGTTGCCGCCGACATGGATGACGATCGTACCATATTTACGCTTATTCTTAGCCAGCAGTTTTAAATTTGACTCAATGTCGCCCGCTCTGGCCCCAGGAATACATTTAACTATAGCTGCTGGTGTCGCTAACTTCACGTTTCTGACTATGGAGCTGCCAATAATCAGAGTTTGTTTCTCAGCGGGTGTGTCGCTGAGTGGGGAGAACCTGTTAGAAACATGAACTGGTTGGTGGTGAACCGTGGGCTTCTGCTTAGGGCTATGCTTCCTTCGGACAGTCACCCAGCCGCCCTGGCTTCCCGGCTGCTCGGGAGCTACCGGGGGAGTGGGAGCTACGCTAGGTCGGCCCGCACCGGATACTAGGGGCTGGCTAACTATATTAGCAGCTGATTGTTTTTCCATGGTGCGGAGCCGCGCTTCCAATTCACTAAGCCTTGCCTCCAGTGCTGCAAATAGACTACACTTATTACACTTATCACTATCACTAAAGGAGGCAGAGGAGTAACTGAACATTTGGCACACCGAGCAAGAGAGAGCAGGAGAACGAGAGGGAGAGAGAGAAGCCATCGCTAACTGCTTAGTTTGAGTTAGCTGCTAATGCTAGCTGCAGAGCTAAAGTGACTAACAACTTGTGCGATTAGCGAGAAAAGTCGTTAAGAGAAAAGCGCTGAGAGTGCTTGTGTAAAACTAGCGAAAGTTTAAATATACAGCAGATATTAATCAACAGTAATGTGATATATCTAGGAAAATCAACTGAGATGAGAGCAGCAACAACGCTATCAGTATACACAGTCGGCTACCGGAAATGATACAATACGCTTACCGTAGCACGTAGCACGTCAGCACGTCAGTTAGTGTGTATTGTTATCCAAATCTTTATTAGGGCCTGAGCCCAAAGGGCAAAGACCCTATTGTTTTTCGTGTGTTTGTTTCTTTATTATTCTTTCTTTATTAATACGCCACTTTAACTCTAAATTTGACCCCCTAAACATGCTCAAAAACTCACCAAATTTGGCACGCATATCAGGTCTGGTGAAAAATTTGATAAAATGTAAAAATTAACCCCTGAAGTGCCAAAATGTGCTCGAGAGCGCCACCTATGTATCTAAAATGGCCGCCACGGCCCGTAGGAATGTCGTAGAGAGATCGAACCAAAACTCAATTATTCGTCTCATCAAGACCTAAAAATCATATGCTGACACCCCTGACCTAAATCCAACAGGAAGTCTGCAATCAGCTTTTCAAAATAAGACTTTGCCCCAATTTTGGCCCCCGAACAAACGCTATCTCCTCCGAGGGCGTTAATGGTATCGGCTTCAAACTTGAATACATGACTTATCACACTGTGTTGAGCAAAAGTTATTAAAAACTTTGTAATAACTCGAACGGTTTAGATTTAGTAAGCCCTGAAAGTTGGAGTGCGACATTACACCTTACAATGTAAACCAATGGGGAAGCAATCTCTGGGCATGGACTTTGTGTCAAACAGAGGCTTCTGACATCTGAACTATAGGTCTGACCACTTTCAAACTTGTATCAATGGATTCGCAACGAAATTTCCTACTAAAATATGATTTTTAATGTTAGATTTGGCCAAAGTCATGGGATTTATGAGGATATTTCACAAGAAGCCTCCTCTCCAACTGCTCCTGGTGATGTCACTCCCTCAGTGCTGTGAAACATTCCGCAATACACACTCATTATAAAATCACAGGAGGAGCAAGAAAAGACTTTAAAACTCACACTCTAATATCTCAAAAACAATAAAAGATAGAAAACACATGTAAATTCAAGATTTGTAGGTCAAAGTCTCGTGACTCACTTAAAGTTCAAATGAAGTTTGTATCTAAAATTATGTGGAAGCAGTAAATGTTCAAAAAGGTGTGGGTTCGCTCACACTCTCCATTCAAATATATGAGTATTTTTCTGTGTCCAGCTGCAGTTACTTATTGTCTCTACACACCTGACAGTACACATGTCAATCAAACTTTCAAAATAAAAGCACACCACACTTGTAAGAAATATCCTTCATTTTTAAAAAGCGTGATCTGATCCCGACAGGCCAGAGTGCAACAGGAAGTATCATGCGTCGTTCTTTGTTGTATTACTCCTAGGAAATTTGGCCGATGCACCTGAAATTGATTCAGCTAAGATGTAAGACCTTGGTGATGCTACATTGGGCAGGTCATGACCCATGACCAAACGCCGTTGCCATGGCGACACATCCTTCGCCATGAAATACGATGCTGTATTTTAGGGATAAGGGATGGGTCTACAATCACGAAACTTGGCACACATGTCTGGAGCGACACCAGTTAAAATCCTGGATAGGTCATTTGCATAGACGTGACAATATGGCTCAACAGCGCCCCCTTGAAAATTTCAAAATTGTAGCCCCGCCTTCCAGATTAACCTAGGAAAAAGAAATTCGGGAGGCTTATGTATCATGTGAAGACGCACAAAAAAGCCTCTTAGAGCCGTATTGTAAGTCCTACAGGAAGTCGGCCATCTTGATAAAAGTGGTCATTTTTCGCGTTTTTTTGACCATTTCGCATACCTTGCATTTTAACAAACTCCTCCTACAGACTTCAAAATCAGTGTGTGTCATCTACACTAGTGTGTGATCAAAAGTTACCAAAAGACTTAGTTATCATTGAAGCGTGTGGCCGTGGCGTGGCGTTGAGTTTTGATGTTTCGCCATGACAGGCGAAATTGCTATAAGTTTAGTGTAAATGCTGGAGTCTAAACTTTACATGTTTGATAAGACTCCCAGCCTGAACACGTCTAAATAGCAATATTCAGCCAGTGATGAAAACTGGCTCCATAGCGCCCCCTACGACATTTCAATGCAGCAGCCCCTGCAGCAGGCACAGTAGGTGATTAAGGATGTGACGTTATTCTCCCCTTGCACTGTCTGAAAACAGCCCAGGTCTGGGGACATCTATATGCCCGTGACAGAAGCCCTTCACCAGCGCCGAGCCCTGACAAACGCAAGGACGCGAGGGCCCGATCATCGCTGCTTGCAGCTTTAATTCTTTATTAATACGCCACTTTAACTCTGAGTTTGACCCCCTAAAAATGCTCAAAAACTCACCAAATTTGGCACGCACATCATAAAAATGTGATTTTTATGTAGGATTTGGCCAAAGTTATGGGATTTATGAGGATATTTCACAAGAAGATCACTTTGAAATCCTTCCTTCCAACTGAGAGGGAGAGAGAGAATGGGAGGGGGGGATGGGTAAAGTAAACATCTACTGCCTGTGACAGAAGCCCTTAGACTGTGCCACACTCCACTTACTTAGTGTTTCTACACATCTGACAGCAGTGTTCAATCCTTACTTTTTTTCAAGGAGTACATGTGCTCCTAAATGAAAGAAATTAGGAGCATACATACAACTTTAGGAGCAGACTGAAAAATGTTCAAGTAAGAGTTTCTTACAGAAAACAATTCATTACATACATATTTACAATTTATCACATACATATTTAAACTGTGTGTGTGTGTGTGTGTGTGTATGTGTGTGTGTATGTATGTAAATCACAATTTGCTGATTTTAAGGGTTCCTTGATTATGGCAAAAATTATAATCACGATCATTTTTGTTCAATATTGAGATCATGATTATTTAACATGATTACTTTTTGACTGTCATCTTCTCCAATTGCTGTTGTTCATACATGCACATATTTTTTCTAACTTGGCTGAGGGGACTATTACACATGTGATCATATATTGTACTAATGATCAAGAAAGACTATAGCTGATATGAGGGAAAAACTCAGGAAGAGGGTGCAGTAATGCACCTAATATGCTGGTTGCCAACCGTTGTTATAAACCAAAAAGGGGAGGGTAAAATATTTTTCCTCACAGAGTGGTACATCCTGTCAGCCGAGGGATTTCCTATCTGTGCAGCTGAACACAGTAGTTCTCTACGGACTGTTTTACCGTGATGGTCACGGTGTTTTTTCCGCAGGTTTCACTTCACTCAGCTGGCCGACAGACCCGCTGATTCTCTCCGCTTTAACCTAAATAACAAATCGGGACTCGGTGCTCCGTTTGGATCTAAACAGAGAGCCGGGGTTAGCTGAGAGGCTAGCAGAGGCTAACTGGTTGTGCTTCTTTCGGTCATGCTGCAGTTAACGCTCCGCTGCTGCCTGTTTGCTGCCTGTTAGTTGTGTTGACCACGCTAGACTATTTTGTGTTTGTCCCGCTCGGGACTACTGCTGTGTTTGTGCTGCCGTGAGTGAGAAAGTAAACTGATTTGTCGATCTGAAACCAGACAACGTGCGTTACAGACTGCCGTCCATACGTGCGCTCTCTGTGGAAAAAGAACCGCTTCTCTCTCTCTCACGATCGCTTTCCCTCCTCCCTCTCTTGTGACTAACACCACACTCACACGCGCACAGATACACGCACCGACATCGTTTTGCACATCTGATGGTCAGATAATGTCGGACAAAAGTGTCCAACCTGCAAGTGTCCAACCCTGTGCAAAGCTGTTTGTGTTTTGTTTGGTAGAATTAGAGAATAGCTATTTATTGAATGAAGCATTTGTTAACTTTGTTAATTTTGCTAAGTTTAATAAACACTGTTATATTTTTAAAGAGAAGTTCTTTTGTCATTATTGGTAACATATTGTGAAAAGTGGCTGATTGAAGGAGTCAGAGCTCGAATTCAACCCTTCTTTGTTCACCCTTGAATGATTATCTCTCAGATATTAACATTCTAGGTGAACTCCCATTTATGAGATTACCTTGTTCGGTTATTAGTCCCGGTTTCCGGGTGGTGCTCCGTATTTGTTAGTTCATATTAATAATTCTATTAATTGTTATAATTAATCATTATTGATAATTGATAATTATTGCAAATAATCAATTGTGTTCCTCACAGATCCTACAGTTGGTGCCTGAATTATTGATTAAGGTTAACAATAATTTGATTTCATAATTCATAATTGTCAGTGAAAAGAGGGGTGGGCTCACAGAGAGACACTGGTTAATATTGTGTGTCAAAAGACTCTCACACTGATCATCTCCAAACGTTTTCTTGGTTCCCAGAAGCTTAGCTGACTGCGCCGCGGCCCGCTGTGCGCCTGGGCGCAAAGGCCCGTTCAACGCTGCTTGCAGCTTTAATTATCATTCTTTATTAATACGCCACTTTAACTCTAAATTTGACCCCCTAAACATGCTCAAAAACTCACCAAATTTGGCACGCACATCAGGTCTGGTGAAAAATTTGATAAAATGTAAAAATTAACCCCCGAGGTGCCAAAATGTGCTCGAGAGCGCCACCTATGTATCTAAAACGGCCGCCACGGCCCGTAGGAATGTCGTAGAGAGATCGAACCAAAACTCAATTATTCGTCTCATCAAGACCTACAAATCATACGCTGACACCCCTGACCTAAATCCAACAGGAAGTCTGCAATCAGCTTTTCAAAATAAGACTTTGCCCCAATTTTGGCCCCCGAACAAACGCTATCTCCTCCGAGGGCGTTAATGGTATCGGCTTCAAACTTTAATAGATGACTTTTCTTCGAAAGGTGTTGCCATGACGACGCGGCGAATTTCGATGTCTCGCCATGAAATTTCAAAGCCTTATAACTTGACTCCACATGGTCTGATCTTTTCCAAATTTCATATGCTTGTTAAGAGTCCCAGTCTGAACACATTTTCAGGCCCATATTTAGTGACAGTCATTGCGCCACCTACTGGCAACAGGAAATATCATGCGTCGTTCTTTGTTGTATTACTCCTAGGAAATTTGGCCGATGCATCTGAAATTGATTCAGCTAAGATGTAAGACCTTGGTGATGCTACATTGGGCAGGTCATGACCCATGACCAAACGCCGTTGCCATGGCGACACATCCTTCGCCATGAAATACGATGCTGTATTTTAGGGACAAGGGATGGGTATACAGTCACGAAACTTGGCACACATGTCTGGAGCGACATCAGTTAAAATCCTGGATAGGTCATTTGCATAGGCATGGCAATATGGCTCAACAGCGCCCCCTTGAAAATTTCAAAATTGTAGCCCTGCCTTCCAGATTAACCTAGGAAAATGAAATTCAGGAGGCTTATGTATCATGTCAAGACACACAAAAAAGCCTCTTGGAGCCGTATTGTAAGTCCTACATGAAGTCGGCCATCGTCATAAAAGTGGTCATTTTTCGCGTTTTTTTGACCATTTCGCATACCTTGTATTTTAACGAACTCCTCCTACAGAATTCATCGTAACGACTTCAAAATCAGTGTGTGTCATCTACACTAGTGTGTGATCAAAAGCTATGAAAAGATTTAGTTATTATTGAAGCGTGTGGCCGTGGCGTGGCGTTGAGTTTTGATGTTTCCCCATGACAGGCGAAATTGCTATAACTTTAGTGTAAATGCTGGAGTCTACACCAAACTTTATATGTTTGATAAGACTCCCAGCCTGAACACGTCTAAATAGCAATATTCAGTCAGTTACCAAAAGACTTAGTTACCAAAAGACTTAGTTATCATTGAAGCGTGTGGCCGTGGCGTGGCGTTGAGTTTTGATGTTTCGCCATGACAGGCGAAATTGCTATAAGTTTAGTGTAAATGCTGGAGTCTAAACTTTACATGTTTGATAAGACTCCCAGCCTGAACACGTCTAAATAGCAATATTCAGCCAGTGATGAAAACTGGCTCCATAGCGCCCCCTACGACATTTCAATGCAGCAGCCCCTGCAGCAGGCACAGTAGGTGATTAAGGATGTGACGTTATTCTCCCCTTGCACTGTCTGAAAACAGCCCAGGTCTGGGGACATCTATATGCCCGTGACAGAAGCCCTTCACCAGCGCCGAGCCCTGACAAACGCAAGGACGCGAGGGCCCGATCATCGCTGCTTGCAGCTTTAATTCTTTATTAATACGCCACTTTAACTCTGAGTTTGACCCCCTAAAAATGCTCAAAAACTCACCAAATTTGGCACGCACATCATAAAAATGTGATTTTTATGTAGGATTTGGCCAAAGTTATGGGATTTATGAGGATATTTCACAAGAAGATCACTTTGAAATCCTTCCTTCCAACTGAGAGGGAGAGAGAGAATGGGAGGGGGGGATGGGTAAAGTAAACATCTACTGCCTGTGACAGAAGCCCTTAGACTGTGCCACACTCCACTTACTTAGTGTTTCTACACATCTGACAGCAGTGTTCAATCCTTACTTTTTTTCAAGGAGTACATGTGCTCCTAAATGAAAGAAATTAGGAGCATACATACAACTTTAGGAGCAGACTGAAAAATGTTCAAGTAAGAGTTTCTTACAGAAAACAATTCATTACATACATATTTACAATTTATCACATACATATTTAAACTGTGTGTGTGTGTGTGTGTGTATGTGTGTGTGTATGTATGTAAATCACAATTTGCTGATTTTAAGGGTTCCTTGATTATGGCAAAAATTATAATCACGATCATTTTTGATCATGGTCTGATCTTTTCCAAATTTCATATGCTTGTTAAGAGTCCCAGTCTGAACACATTTTCAGGCCCATATTTAGTGACAGTCATTGCGCCACCTACTGGCAACAGGAAATATCATGCGTCGTTCTTTGTTGTATTACTCCTAGGAAATTTGGCCGATGCATCTGAAATTGATTCAGCTAAGATGTAAGACCTTGGTGATGCTACATTGGGCAGGTCATGACCCATGACCAAACGCCGTTGCCATGGCGACACATCCTTCGCCATGAAATACGATGCTGTATTTTAGGGACAAGGGATGGGTATACAGTCACGAAACTTGGCACACATGTCTGGAGCGACATCAGTTAAAATCCTGGATAGGTCATTTGCATAGGCATGGCAATATGGCTCAACAGCGCCCCCTTGAAAATTTCAAAATTGTAGCCCTGCCTTCCAGATTAACCTAGGAAAATGAAATTCAGGAGGCTTATGTATCATGTCAAGACACACAAAAAAGCCTCTTGGAGCCGTATTGTAAGTCCTACATGAAGTCGGCCATCGTCATAAAAGTGGTCATTTTTCGCGTTTTTTTGACCATTTCGCATACCTTGTATTTTAACGAACTCCTCCTACAGAATTCATCGTAACGACTTCAAAATCAGTGTGTGTCATCTACACTAGTGTGTGATCAAAAGCTATGAAAAGATTTAGTTATTATTGAAGCGTGTGGCCGTGGCGTGGCGTTGAGTTTTGATGTTTCCCCATGACAGGCGAAATTGCTATAACTTTAGTGTAAATGCTGGAGTCTACACCAAACTTTACATGTTTGATAAGACTCCCAGCCTGAACACGTCTAAATAGCAATATTCAGTCAGTGATGAAAACTGGCTCCATAACGCCCCAGACGACATTTCAATGCAGCAGCCCCTGCAGCAGGCACAGTAGGTGATTGAGGATGTGATGTTAATCTCCCCTTGCACTGTCTGAAAACAGCCCAGGTCTGGGGACATCTATATGCCCGTGACAGAAGCCCTTCACCAGCGCCGAGCCCCAACATACGCAAGGACGCGAGGGCCCGATCATCGCTGCTTGCAGCTTTAATTATTATTATCATTATTCCATACTTTTTTCACAAACTCCTTCATACTTTCAGCTATTTCAACCATTCAAATATCGCAATATTCAGCTCTTTAAATACTTTTATGCAGTTTTTTCACATCCTTTCACCTCTTTCATACTTTCAGCTATTTCAGCCATTCAAATATCACAATATTCAGCTCTTTAAGTACTTTTATGCAGCAATTTTTTGCGATTCATTTCAGCTGTCAGCATTCACACGCATTTTCCGCAGGAAATGCATTTTCTAGTTATTATTATTATTCTTTTTCCTCTTCTGTACGTTTTTCGCAACCTTTCAACTCCTCCATACTTTCAGCTATTTCAACCATTCAAATATCAAAATGTTCAGCTCTTTAAGGACATTTATGCTTGTATTCAGCTTTTTTGTATCTTTTATACTTTTTAAAATATTCAGCTTTTTCCAAAAAATTTCTGCCATTGAAATGAATGGACGGAATGTTCAAATCCTCTTCAACCCACCCCACTTTGACATTCAACTACTTTCACATACTTTCAGCTAGAGACTTCATTTCAGCTTTAAACGGGTCACAAGACTTTCAGCTATTAAACTTGTATTCAGCTTTTTGATATCTTTTACGGTTTTTACACAATCACAGTTGAAGTTTTATGAAATTTTCAGCCCTTCTCAGATGTTTACATTAGTGTGTATTGCACGGAATGTTCAAACTTAGAGTGCATGATGTCATGAGTGACAGTTCAGGCCTTCAAATTTTATCAAAATTTTTTAAAACATTATGATCTTACTTCCCCATCTTACACTCTACAAGCACAATTTATACAAAAAAATGTAGACAAACTTTGTTTTTTCTGTTATCGGTTAGCAAACTTTTGAAGGCGTGGCCTAATGCACTTAATGGACAATAACTCCTCAATAAAGAGTTGGATTGTGACCAAATTTGGGAATTTTGTACACAAGGTGAACTGTCAGAAGTGTGTAACATTTCATAAAATTTTGCCCAAAGGGGGCGCTAAAGTAATTTTTTAACATGCTATTTCTACAATTCTGTTGTCTTTAATGAAATGAAACTTGGTAGATAGGTTTTCCAAGAGAATCTGCACAAAATACTGAATTATGGCACCAATAGCCCCACGTTGTGGTCATAAATAAAACACCACCATACGACTTATTAACTGCCAAATCTGTTAAATGTAACATGCCATGGTAATCAAATTGTATTCGTACAGATGGGGATCCTGAATGAGTGTTTAGTATTAGTATTAGTATTTTCAACAGCGCTTTGCGATTTATTTCATTATTCAGCATTCACACACATTTTCCGCAGGAAATGCATTTCTAGTTATTATTATTCTTCCGTACGTTTTTTGAGAGTTTTCGACTCCTCCATACTTTGAGCGACAGAAACCATTCAAATATCAAAATGTTGAGCTCTTTAAGGACATTCAGGCTATTACTTTTCAGCTTTCTATCATATTCCAGTGATTTTATATATTTTTTTAAAATATTAAAATTTATAATGGAAAGTCTATGGGAGGAATGTTTGAAATCTAATATCTCAAAAACTAAAAATGGTAGAATGTTGATATTTGTGGTATACGTGTCCCATCAGTAAATGCTTACATTTTTCAAACATGGTACCAATAGCGCCACCATGTGGTCAGTTATTAAGTGTTTTGCGTTTTGGCCAATAACTCCTGAATAATAAGTCCTATCAAAAAAATTGGTGAGCATGTTCCTTGGATGATGCTGAGTAGACTGATATAGGCCACACCCATTTGCGCCTATAAAATTTTTCCGCCATTTCTTTTTTTTTTTTAATAAACATATGTTTTGCTTCTGTTGGCACATATTTCATCCAATCTTCACCAAACTTGGTACATACCATGTTTAGAGGACCCCGAACAAAACAATTTCATTTGTTTTCAGATATCACTTACAATTTGTCTGTTATTGGTTAGCAAACTTTTGAAGGCATGGCCTAACGCACTTAATGGTCAATAACTCCTCAATACTGAATCAGATTTCAACCAATTTTGGGAATGTTGTACACAAGGTGACCTTACAGGAGTGTGTAACATTTCATAAAATTCTGCGATGTCATGAGTGACATCACGCACTGACAGTTCAGGCCTTCAAATTTTATCAAAATTTTTTAAAACATTATGATCTTACTTCCCCATCTTACACTCTACAAGCACAATTTATACAAAAAAATGTAGACAAACTTTGTTTTTTCTGTTATCGGTTAGCGAACTTTTGAAGGCGTGGCCTAATGCACTTAATGGACAATAACTCCTCAATTAAGAGTCGGATTGTGACCAAATTTGGGAATTTTGTACACAAGGTGAACTGTCAGAAGTTTCATAAAATTTTGCCCAAAGGGGGCGCTAAAGTAACTTTTTAACATGATATTTCTGCAATTCTGTTGTCTTTAATGAAGTGAAGCTTGGTAGATAAGTTTTCCATGAGAATCTGCACAACATACTGAATTATGGCACCAATAGCCCCACGTTGTGGTCATAAATAAAACACCACTATACAACTTATTAACTGCCAAATCTGTTAAATGTAACATGCCATGGTAATCAACTTGTATTCGTACTGATGGGGATCCTGAACGAGTGTTTAGTATTTTCAGCAATGATTTGCGATTTATTTCAGTATTTAGCATTCACATGCATTTTCCGCAGGAAGCAATCACACATCGTGCTTCTCAGGCTTTATTCTTATTCCGTCATCCGTACGTTTTTTGTGGCATTTCAACTGCTGCATACTTTGTGCTATAAAAACCATTCAACTGTCAATCTGTGCAACTCATTCAGCAGATGTGTGCTTGTATTTTTCTGAAATGTAACATGTTTCAGCGATTTTATATAATTTTTTAAAACATTAAAATTTATAATGGCAGTCTATGAGATGAACCGTCCAACTGAGTTGGAACCTTGGTCACTTTGAGACTCAACTGCTCGGAAGTCCCTTATTGTACAAACGCCATTCAAACTGTAAAATGTTCACAAAACTTTGAACTTTCAAAGTTATCAGATTATTTAGTGATATCTGTTGTAGTTTTCCAGCAATTTAAGCCCAAAGTCAGGGGTTTGGCAGACTTTGTCAGGTCTCACCAGTGTGTCATGTGATCAGGCACAGTGGAGGGCACAGATATTTTTAGACCAGAAATGTTTTTCTAAACTGCTGTCACTCCCACAATTTTAACTCCTCAAGCACATATCTTGCCTCAGTACGTTGCCACAAGCCTCCTCTCTCTCAAAATGTAACTAGAAAATGCAATTTCTGTAGACATTGCGTGTGATTGCTGAAAGCAGATTCAGATTGCATAACTGGAAGCTGAACACTATTGAAAAATCTACCAAGATTAAAATTAGCAATGGGTAGAATTGAACCTACACCCTAAGGTTTATAAGACAGACATGCTATGCATTGAGCTAACATGTCTCACAGCAATGCTAGGCCAGATTTTGGTATTTAGTCTGCCAATTGCATGAAATTGACAAAAAAAGCAGTTCAGTTCAGCTCATTAAGCAGATTGACATCAGCTGTGCACTCCTGCATCCTTCAACTCTACTGAGTTCTGCCCTAAGTGGGACTTGAGCTACCAACCTTTGGATCTAAAAGGAGCTGAGAGGTGACATGAACTTAAACCACTGGACTACTCAGACAGGATCTGTAGAAGTGGAAAAGATGTATTTAACAAGAATAGCAATCCACACTTTAGGTGATAATGTTGAAGTAAGCTAGAGAGGAATTGACTTATGGTACATGATAGAGATGGAAAGCAACTTTGTACATGACAGCAATATCATGAGACACACACTGCAGTGAGCGGGTATCAAACACATAACCGTTTCATCTAAGTTGAAGCTCATCAGAGAACAGTGTTCTAAACCACTGAGCCAACAGAGATTCACAAAAATGTGAGGAAAAAATCTCCATTTTGATGAGGAAAATGTATTTGTCTCAAACCAGAGCCTGAAGCCTAGAGATTTGTACATCATTAGTGAAAGCAAGACTAGTTTAACATGAGAATGAATGATATGTGCAAAAAGTGTTTGAAAGAAGAGAGAATCTGTAAGTTTAAGAAACCGGAGTGAGAGGAGACACACATCCTGCAGACTGTATTGCAGTCAATGAGAACATGACAGGGACTCTCTATCAATTAAGGTTCAGATCTCAAAAACTATAAGTCCTATGTGAAATGTACTCACGTTTTGAGAGAGAGGAGGCTTGTGGTAACATACTGAGACAAGATATGTGCTTGAGGAGTTAAAATTGTGGGAGTGACAGCAGTTTAGAAAACATTTCTGGTCTAAAATTATCTGTGCTCTCCACTGTGCCTGATCACATGACACACTGGTGAGACCTGAAAAAGTCTGAAAACCCCCTGACTTTGGGCTTAAATTGCTGAAAAACTACAAAAGATATCACTAAACAAAAGTGGAAGTTTCGTGAACATTTTGAAGTTCAAATGGCGTCTGTAGGATAAGGGACATCCGAGCTGTTGAGTGTCAAAGTGACAAAGGCTCCAAATCAGTTGGACAATTCCTCCCATAGACTGCCATTATAAATTTTAATATTTAAAAATGTATATACAATCACTGTAAGACATTACAATAAAGTACAATACAAGCAAACATCTGCTGAGTGAGCTGCACACATTGACATTTGAATGGTTTTTATAGCACAACGTATGCAGCAGCTCTCACAAAATAATAATAAAGAGCAAAGATAGCTCTCACACTGTTATCATTTTAACTAGGCCTAAAACCGTCTACATACCCATAATAAAACCCTTCGACTGCAGCATACCCGAACATGCCCTGCTTGCAGCTCTAATTATTATATTCTAGTACGCCATTGCATTTTTGGGGAGCTTGGGAAGCTCAAAAACTGAAAATTGGGACAGAGCTGGCAAAAATTGCAAATTTCTGCAATGATTGAGCTCGGGCGTGGCCAGAGTGCTCCACAGTGCCCCCAAATGCAGAGCCATTTTGGAACAAAGTTTCTTTGATGTTCATGAAATTTGGTGGGATCACTGCTCTCATTTCCCACCCAACATAAAGTCAGCCATTTTGGATTTTGTGTGTCAATTTTCATCTAATGAACACGTTCGAGGCCTTTAGGATGTGCGAAAACTCACAAAACTTTGCACTTATGTTGAAAATAGTAAATATTTAAATTAATACTCATTATAACAACCTCAGTCCAGCTGAGAGTGAGCTGCACTCGGGCTCCATTGTAAATGCCCCCTGAAGATGTAATGTAAAATTTGAGCCAATTCATTTTGAAAGAGCAACGGCCAATGGGGAAACTCCATCACTGGGCTGGCTTACCAATGGTGTTATTTCATCACTCGGTGAGTCGGTTAAACATTTGGGGTTATAGGGCTGAGGCCTGTACTACGAAGTAAGTTCAACATACCCAGGATATCTTTTCGTTATCTGGCTTCACTGAACTTGAGTATAGAGAGAGTATTTTTGCTATTTAATTGGATGATATAGAAATCATTCTGAATATGTCACATAAAAAAGAAACTTTAAAGTAATGCCAAACTGTTTCTGCTACTGAAGCAAAGAGTGGAAAAGTAGTTAATGGCCGATGAGGTCTATCTGACCCAAATGTTGCATTTATAATCATGGGAGCCGATTAACAGTGTGGGCTATTTTTCTGATAAAAGACAATATTTTGTTTTCATTTCGTTATCATCACATAGTTGTATGATGTTATTCTGAGCTGTAGTGATGGAAAAAATCATTCACACTGTCAGCTGTCACTCCAGGGATAAAACAAATATTTATACTATTAAAAGGCAGCTAAAATAATCATTATGTGTTTAGTGTTGTAAACTATCTCTCCATTTGTTAGAGGCTCTGTTTTAAAACCAAAGCGGAAGTCTGGAACAATAAAATGTTTCCACTGACCTATAAAAATATATATTGCTCTTTTTTACTTGTCACTTTATTGTCCATGTCGGGATCTTGTGGGAATGATGACTCATTTGTTTTTCCAGTGATCTGATTGGTCAGTGGTCGCAGTGTTGACAGGTTGTGACCCGATCCTCTGAAGTTAACCTGCTCCGGAGCAGGTTAGCTGTTCAGCATAAGTTACCATAGTGATGAACCCCGGTAAAAAGTGAATCACCATCGTAGGACTGAAAACCCAGAGTTAAACCTAAAGTTACCTCACTAACCCCTAATCCTGCTTCGAAGTACAGGCATCTGGTCTGTTGCCTGTCCAGCCAAAAAAGATTGCTTGAGGTCTTTTTTTTTTTTTTTAAACAATATTCATCGAGTGGGCTGGAATTTTTGGAATCATAAGTGTGTAAAGTGTTCATTTCGTTGCTGTAATCAGAGAAACACATGGAGGACATAATACTGTATACAAGATAATAATGTAAGGCAGTCACTCAATATATTATTGATAATACTTTATTATATGCTGTGTATGTAAAATTAACAAAATGCAATCATGTATTGTTAATAATTTCAATTTTATTTCAGCACAATGATAATTGATCTTTAATCTGATCTTTTCTTTATGTGATTTACAAGTGGGTTTACACACAGATTCAAAAAGGGAGAGAAACTGATCAATACTGCCTCCAACAAATCAACGATGAGAGCTAAGAAAGAGAGATAAGCAGACACTGTCACATGGTGCAGCAAGTAATTCCAAAATCTTACACGCAAATGTGTACATCATTACGTGATCAGTATGGCAACTTGTCAACTAGCATACAATTCTGAGAATCACTGCAACCCCCCAACAACATGACTTGTCACCAAACAGTGGATTACTGCTTGGTGACAAAGTCACACATTGTAGTTGGTGGGATCTATAGAATAAACTGAAAACCAGGCCTTATTGTACAAGCATGCTAAAGCACACAAACACATGCTGCAGCTTTTCTGAACATGTCCATCCACTGACAGGTCCAGAAATAAACTGATTAATGAAACAGAGTCCATAGAGAGACACATCTGATGTTATTAATGAAAAGCACTGCCTAAGTATGAGATCATATGATCTTTTTTGACAAATATGTCAATCCTCCGACATACAATTTACTAAATTTTACTGCCATTTGCCATTTCTTTGCTGCCCAGCTGGGATGGTAAATGAATTCAGGGTCATGCAAAACGCTGCACAATTATTAACTGAACTGCAGCTGCCACAAACAAAGAATGACTAGATGAAAAGATGCTTTGCTTTAATGGGAACAACACTGTTTGTCCCTGTGGGGCCAAACCTAGCACGTGCTTCCATTTGTCCAGTCTTCAGTTTGGTTTAAAAGAACCTGTTTAAAACTGTCCACAAAGCCATCCTAAAGAACATCAGTTATTGATTATTCAAGGGTGGGGACTAGCTCATAAGCAACACCACTACCAGATTCTGTAGCCTTTATGCACACTCAGCTAATACATTCATCTCTCAATATGCCAAGATGCGGGGTTGATGACTCAGTGGATACACCTATCACAGCTAGCAATTCTACTATCAACAGTAAAATGATACAGGTTAAAGACAAACTGGTCAAGTAGGAATTCACAAAGGAATGGTGAAGACTTGCCACAAGTGCACATTGAAGGTAAGTGCAGTGTTGCTGACACATGCTTCTTATAATATAACATCTTCAACCTGTTGCAGAAAAAGGTTCTGCTAATGAGGGACAGTGGGGAGGAAATAATGCAGAAACATGAATAATAATAAAAATAAAAAGGAGTTATTTTAGCTCTTGGGAAAATAATGACATTTATTTTTATCCCTGATGTACAGGATGGGATTTTGTGTGTAGTTGTATATTCATTTTATAGTGAAATATCTATGGATGAGGATGGATGAGGACCTCACATCCTTCCAACCTGCAATAGTTTTAAAGGACCAGGCCCTCATAGACGGGGCCCTCAGACTCAGGGGATTCTCTCTGCAGGCGAAGATGCTCCAGTGTGTTGTGGAAGTGTTTGTTGATCTGCTCTGTTTCCTCACTTGCCTCCAGGTTGGGAAGATCCTCCCTGATCTTTTGAATCAGCTGGTTTAATACCTGGACAGTCACCTAGATGGGTGGAGGATCAGAGACAGTGAATAAAAGTGTTCCTGTTTATAGTGTGATATTTACAAAACTTTTAAGGACTACATTCAAAATCATATGGAAGCAATTATCTCAGTTCATACTCGTGCCTGTACTCATTTGAAGCCATAAAAATGACTTTTACCATAGGTGAACTCTTAGCTGTAGAAATTTACATACAGTATATAACAAAACTGAGTACACCACTGTGCAATATCACTAAAATGTTAAAAGATTCAAAATTATATCATCTTACAATAATTGTAGTATTTTTTGGGTGAAGTGTGGGGTATTTGCTCTTATTTGTAATTAAAAACAAACAGGTTAGACTAAATGACAGTACAGACAATTTGCTATCTACACAATCTTGCATTGAAAAACACACGGGCAAGCGCTTCTCACTTGGCACAAGGATTATCTGTGGAAATTGGTGCTTCAGTGACTGCAGTGACTGTGCAAAGGACATTGCATGAAGTCAACCTCAAACTTTGCAAAAAAACATGAAAAGAAGCCTGATGAATACTGGCAGCATATTCTTTGGTTGGATGAAACCAAAATGAATAAGTTTGGATCAGATGGGGTCCAGCATATTTGGTGTGGACCTGGCCCGGACTACCACAGTGACTGCATAGTGCTGACCATGAAACATGGAGGTGGGAGTGCGCTGATATGGGGCTGCATGAGTGCAAAAGGTGTAGGGGAGATAACATTTATAGATGGCACTATGAATGCAAGTTTGTATACCCAAATACTGAATGAAAAGATGACACCCAGTCTCAATAAGGTTGGCAGGAAAGGAATTTTCATACAATGAATGATCCCAAACACACTGTAAAAATCACACAAGATTTTTTAAAGAAGAAAAAAGTGAAAACAATGTGATGGCTAAGTATGTCCCATGACCTGAATCCAATAGATCACCTTTCTTAGTATTTTAAAGAGTAACAGAACCCCTCCAGCAAAGAGCAGCTGAAAAGAATAATTTGTGAAGGACAACAGAACATCTCTCCACAGATTTGTGCAAGACTGGTATCACCCATGCCCAGGGTGTCATCAAAAATAAAGACGGGCATACAAAATAAAAAATAAAATGGAGTCTCACTAAAGAAGGGTGTGCTGACTTTTGTTGCAGCTCATTCTTAAATATGAACCTTTCATTATAGTTTAATTAGTTATTAACATTCAGTGTTTCAAATGAATTGACTTAAGAAAGAAAGTAAGAAAACCTAGATAACATGGAAGTTAAATACAGCACAATTTAAAATATTGCATGTGTGTTGGACCTCAAGAATACACACAATATGTTTTGGTGAGTAACATCTAAACATAGCTTTGTTTACAAGAAGGCTCCACAGGGTATTTTTAATACCAGTTTCAGTTTTATTCTAACCTTGAAATAAAAAGACTTCTCTCTAAATGTAACGGTCATAGCTATACACATAATATTGATTACCTACTTTTGTGTCATCAATTTTATCAGTAACCTGCTTACTAAAGAGCAAGTGGCGCAGCTGGGAATAGGTGTCTTAACCATGTAGAAATTTAACATTTGTGGTGTCATACCGCATCGTTTTCCCTCTCATAGAAGCAGACGTATCTGTTGAGGATTTCAATGAAGAGCTGAACTTGCAGTGATGGGTCCATGCACTGGTTGGCAATCTTCAGGGCTTTCTTTAAACACTCCATCACCCGTTTACCATCACGGATCTAAAGATGCAACATCAGTAGTTAGAAATGACAGATGTGGAAACAGGAGTAAGTGCACCACATGTGTCAGTACAATGAACTAGCAACTTCACTGGGCAAATATATGTTATTGAAAGATAACTGTTGAAAAATACAAAAACCGTTTCCTACTGTATCAATTATTGCCATCTTTTTGGGGGTCAATTTCTGAGACATCATGAGTCTAGGAATTTAAAATGGATCAAGCCCACCTATGTGTCGTGACATCCAGCAGTCGGTTCTGGAGTCTGGCACAGGAAATTGCAAATATACCTGTATCTGCATATATGTTGGCACATGTACAAAAACACTCCTCAAACTCCAACACACCTCTTCACCATTTTTGTCGGTGCTGCGACCTGACCAGAAAAGGTGGGCACAGATACTGACGGCTCGGCACTGGTCAGGCTTCTTCAGCAGCTTGGAGGCAGCCAGTGCACACTGAGTCCTCAGCGGCTCATGGTTTTCCTCACTGAAACATCGCATTCGCTCAAAGGTACCAATGATCAGTGTGATGGCTGCCAACTGGGCTTTGGAGTCGCTGATCTCATCCTCATATAGAGAGAAGGCCTGGTGAGGGGTATGTATTGATGAGCAACAGAAGAAATGGTAAAAGTGGGTTGGTGTGCAAGGAGGGAGAGAGGAATATGAATGGTAGAGGATGTCAAAAGGAGAGAGCTAGAAGTTTGGGTGTTCACAATATTTGACAATCAGGAAAAAAAAAACAAATCACCATGGTTACCTCTGGATTTTCCTGTCTTTCTTAGTTGCTCAATTTTAAGTTTTACTGCACTCAGATTGTTCAGTGCTACTTTTCTATGAACTAGCTGCACAAATTCAATTGCTGAGGAGTCTAAAGCTAACACTTTTGTACCTCATCACATTTTCAGGATTTCCACTCATCATGTCATGTAACTGAAGCTCAAATGACTGTGCTGCCAATCTTTCTCAAATTTCTCTTTCTCCCCCATACATTTTCTGCTAGCTAGTCTGTCTGTTATGTCCCAATTTTTTAAATTTGTGCAATTATTTCTAAAAAACAACATGCAGAACTTTTTTTGTTGCCATTTTCTTTATCATTACCTGTATGTCATGATAAACACTTCTGAGGATATTCTATAGTAACAGTATCTGTAGCTTTTCCCCAATCCATAAACATTTAACTCTTAACATGTACATTAACTATTGGGACCAGCAGGAAAAAAATGTATTATTATAGACACAAAAATAACATTCACATGGGCAGGAAACCAGAGGGTTTATTATCGTAACCTGGGTTGCTTTCACACTTGTATTTGGGTTAATTTGGTCAGGACCAAAGATGGACTGCTTTCACTATGTAGCTTTTATAAGAGGTATAAGCAGCCAACACGTGCTCTAGAGTCTTTTTTAAAACCATTTACCTGTGACATGAACTCATAAGCTACAGTCTCGTGGTTCTCAAAGCCAATGTCACCTGCAGCCAGTGCCCCCTGCAGGAAAAGTCGGAGAGGCAGCTCAGCAAGCTCAGCCTTGATTAGAGCACTGATGGTCTGGTGGGCGAAAGAAAAGATCTTTTGACATTTCTTCTCCCACTTGTCGTCCTAATAAAAGAAAAAAAAAATGGTGTGATTTAATAGTTGTATAGACAAAACTACAAATACAGCATATGTGAGTGGAAAAAAAGGATGTCGGCAAACCAATGAGGAGTTTTCTTTGTATCTGAAGGCCAGCTGGTAGGCAGCGAACACCAGAGGAGGGAGAGTGTAGCGAATCCTTTGATTTCCACCCGCACCAAAGTGTTTGCGGGCTGTGTTCAGAATCTGATCACAAATCAGAATGTTCAATGACCAACAGTAACAACAGCAAAGACATTGTGGTGATGATTTAGTTATAGTTTGGGATAAAGAAGTTATACAAGCATGAAAAAGGTGACTGTTTTAAATCTCTTAACATTTCCTAAAGCATGCTGTTGAGTTTCAGATTTTTTTAATCCATTAGTTTCAAGGCAGCCACTGGTTTTTATTCATTTCCATACAGTATATAAATCAATCAACTGTCTATAATCCATCACAGTACACTTCAAATCTGATTTGGCCAAGGTGGGAAAAATCATTTAAAGAGGAAACACTACAACATGATTTTCAAAATAGTCAGCATTATTACAACAGCAGTAATAATAGTAACAATAGTATAGCAGTAGCAGTTTAGTATGTAGTATGTCTAGTACATAATCATTGGCATGCTCCTTTTAATGTTGAGGAAAGGACCCACAAGGTACTGCTGGTCAGGATCTTCAGAGTGGAGCAGGTGAATGAAACGACCCACAAGGCTCTGCTCCTCAGCAAAGTCCTCAGGGTCGGGATCATCAGCTGGTTGGTCTGGTTGGTCCTGTATCAGTGTGGATACCAAGTTCAAGATGGCATCCACCTAGAGAAACCAGGGAGGGGGAGGAGAAGGAGAAGAGAGAAGAGTGTTAAATTTGACAAACTTTTCTACAAATATTTTTTCTACTTTTGACTGAGGCGGGTAAGTCTTCTTAAGTCTACTAAGTGGAGCTTTACACATTACGTTATTAAAATGGGATATTACATGGGAACCGCAGAACTGTGATTGGTCAGTTTGTGTTTTCTTCTGCAAGTTTTTAATGCCACTTTTTGATTGTTCATAGTGAAGAGAAGCTTAAGGCAGCTGAAAAAAGACTCAACAGTTTTCTCATAACATATAGTACACAGTAACATACAATATATCTAATAAAGCCATCTCTAAAGCAAACCTTCAGCTTACAGCCATTGCTATTCTCTACCACAGTGAATGAAACAATGTAAACACGCTATAGGATCAAATTCAGTAATGAGGCGAGGAGAAATTAAAGTTACCTGGGTGTAACTCGTTGTAATTGTGTGTGTAACCCACTGTCGCTCTATTGAACTTATGTGTTTCAGCAACTAGAAAGAACTAAACTTTTTTTGTGGAAAAAACCTGACACACAAATTATTCAAAGCAGTATTTTTACATGTCTTAAACCATGTCTTTCTACAGCACAGTGCTGTAGATTTATTTCTACAGCACAGATGCTGTAGAAATAAATCATTTAAAATGTTAGCAAAGAGTGTAATCAGGGTTTTGTGGAATCAGTCAATATCAACATTCTGTCTGGTGATAGAGTTGGTACTATATTTACTGTTATTCTCATTAACAGGTCAACATGTAAATGTTGACATCTTTGTGCTTAAGTTGTAGCTATGAATCAGACCTGTTCCTGTGCCACAATGGTGGTGTTGTAGTCAAGCGTGTTGCTCAGCACATAGCAGCTCATGCTCTTGCGCGACTCGTAGTCAAAGTACTCGAAGAGTGGTGGGAAGTGTTTGAGCTGCAGCACTGTTAGAATGTTGTTGTAGGTATCCACTGGGATCTTCAACAGTCTGGTAAGTTCCTTTGACACTGCGCTGCTGGTTGCTATGCTATACGAGGGAAGAGAATGGAAAGGGTCAAAGTGTGTGTGAAAACAGGTAAGGCAAAGACTATATTTAAATGTCAGCTACTATCCCTGTTCTATCCTGTCTATTATCCTATTTGTGATAAAAAGGTCTACATAGAGTAACAATGATATCCAGGTTTCTGATCACTCTGCTATCTCTACTTCAAACAACAGCTTCCACTCTCCCTCCTCTCTTTTAACCACTCTCCCCATGTTTTCAGGTAATCTCCACTGTGAATATGATACTTTTTTTGTCTTGGTTTCACCCTCTTTTACCAAGACTTTTATTTTTCACTGAACAAAAACTGACTTTTGCTGTATTATGTTACCTTTCAAGTGTTGTCACAGCAGAGACAGTTAAAAAATTGAGGGTCAGTTTTTTATGTTTTAAAATAACTTCTATCTTATTAACTGCAACCCTGCTTGCTGTCTGACATCTCTTAAGCCAGAAATTCTGGAAAGCATTACTGTAAAATGTCAAATAATGGCCATATCATCATTCTGGAATGAGAGACAGTGGCTGCACCAGAGATGGGCTCTTGAATACATCTCAAACTTGGACCTAAAAAGTGGGACTTTTTGCAAAATAACCTTCAAATAATCTTCAGAAAAGACTCTAAAGAAGAGGTAACAGCATTAATCAACAAAATTAAGGATTCCTCAGAAGGGGATATATCATCTTTGGATACATTTTTTAAATCAAAACAAGTTATTTTATAAAGACAAGAAGAGAAATTTAGGGGTCCTTGTTGGTGGTATTCTCCCTCTCTCTCCATGTACTGGTGTGATGGCGGCACGACCAACGTTTGCGGCAGCTTCTCCTAGTTCTAACCATGCAGTGTTTTTGTCCATGTCTACGTCTACATCATTGTGTGGAGTGCAAGGGAAATATGTCTATGATCGTCAGTTTCTTTTGGACATTCATAACAAAGACTTTTGCTATGGGAAATACTGATTGAGAGAGCTTAATCAGCTGAGTGCGCTTGGTGTGCTACACCCAGTGGGCCCAAAGGAGACCACAGCCTTGCCTGGAGCTGCGCCGGGGAGGAAACTTTGGAAGCGGTGCAACAGGAAATGGAAGCGCGGCAAGCGCAGAGGAGTGCGAGCTAGGCTAGCTGTTAACCCATACAAACAGGCAGTTCCAACAATCATGTTGCCTAATGTTCTCTGGACAGCAAAATGGATTATATAACTCCCCCATAAGTGCTGGTCACTCGTTGACATGCAAGAGCTGTCTACATGGAACTGAGACATGTACTTTTCTCTCTAAATGCACTTTAATGCACTGTGGTGCTAACTGCTTGTTCTTTTTTGTTTTGTTTTGGTTTTTTCCTCTTGGGATTTATATGTTTTTTATCATTTTTAAAGGGAATTTTTAGATAGACAGTATATCTTTTTTCCTTTCTGTTGTTGTTTCACTCCTGTTGGCTGGGAGGAACAGCATTTCGCTTTTTTGTGTGTGCAAATACACAAGAAAATGACAAACTAAATCCTGAAATCTTGAATCTTGAATCTCTCTTTGCTGGATTGCTAGACACAGACAAAACTAAGATTTCTTTATACTGCATGCATCCCATGACCATTCAGCAGAGACACAGACACACAAATACACTGTATTCCTTCAACCTCAATGTGTCAGGACTTTGGGGGCTTACTGTTCCAAGTTGAGCTTGTTGAATATCTCCACAGTGCTCTCCAGGACCTTATCTACATAGTCAACACGATCAGGGTAGCATTTCATGGCCAGATTGATGAGAGAAACCTGAAGAGAGACCACGTCCTCTGATGGCATGTCCTGGCGAGACTGATGAGGGGGAATCATAGAGTGAAAACATCACCATATTCAGTACAGAGTACAATGTTTGTTTAAACTTTAACTTGAACTCAGAATATATGGACAGTGATGACGAGTTGATCACAGAGTCTTTTTTTCTCCTTTGACTTGCACAACACAACTTTTTTCTTTCTTTTTTTTTTAATCTGACCTGAGAGCTCATGACAACCTCTCTATGCTTAAATAATTATCTCACTATTAACAATTACAATGACTGATCAGCTTGGTCTTATAGACCACATAAACCTAATGTTACCTACCTGAATGACAGTGGCCACCTGCTGAGAGAAGATATCAAACAGTTTGATCTCAGTTGGAATACCGGGGCCATCTTCTCGATGAGCAAACAGGGCAAGTCTGAAAAGCAAAACAGAGAAAATCTAGTGCATTCTTATTGTTAAGTTTATAAACAGGGATCGCAATGGTAGTCGTCTTCTTCTTTAAATGCTGAAGACTTCTGAACAAGGGCTGTCTGCCAAGGAATGTGAATGGGTGCGGACAAAATTTTAACATCTTTAACGTAATGCAGAGACACCACTATCACAAACTACTGTCTCAAATATCATCAAGTGTACACAAATTTTTCATCTAATGGGTAAATTAAAAGGGCTCCAACAATTTGCAACACTTAACTGCTCTTTGTTATGATCATTGTAATGTGATCAAGAATATGGATTAATCAAAGGTTGTATATGCAAATGTCAAAACAAAGAAGTATTTACATGTGATTGAGTTTCTATTAGCTTTGTTTGTTTACAATGAATTAAATTGTACCTGTCAATGAGGGCTATAATGATGTTCTTGACATTGACATGTTGATGGAGCTCAGCACAGGAACGCAGGAAAGGGTTCAGGGTCTGAAGGTGGAATTCATCTGGGAAAACCTTACAAGATAAGACCATTTTAGTTCAGGAGTGCAGCTTTTACTTGTATGATCTATCTATGAAACTAATATGAAGGTTCATGTTAACTTCATTACACTAGATTTCAAGGGCTGGCTGGAATATCATTTTACAGGCATTGAGAATTTTAATTTAAATTAATTGTTAAATATGAGCACTGCTGAAATTAAAATAGGGCTTCCATGACCTTAAAATACAAAGCATACAAAGTTTCCCTTTGTTCAAAATATCCATAATCAATAATCCACATACATTTAAAAATGTAAACATTCTTTACACTAATGTAACAAATTAAACTAAAACGTGACATGCTGCTCAAATGTCCAGGCTACATGGAAACAGTAAACCTTGTTTATATTAACTGACACCATATTGTAATTGTGTGTTACTGTATTTGACTGTCTGTACTGATAGCTACTGTGCTGTTGCATTTCTCAGATTGGTGCGTTGTTGCTCCAGACTGATTAACTGCTTAGTTCAGCACTCAGGGCTGAACTAAGCAGACTACAGCATCTCACTCACCGCCGTGGTAGCGACTTGTCAATCACAAGGTAGCCACACCCTAAAATCATCTATTTTACTCTAAATGGGGCCATAAAAGTGCACATCATGCTGTATTGAAGAAGACTTGAAACGAGCAGTTGAGACCATAAACCCATTAGGAAAGTGTTCACTGAGGTAATAGGCTAGATCAAGTGAGAAGTATGGTCATTTTCCATAGACTTCTATACAAACAGACTTCTTTTTGGAGCCAGTGGAGTCACCCCCTGCTGGCCATTAGAGAGGTCTGCATTGGCTTCAATTTTCAGACTTGGAGCTACCCGCTTGGAGGTTTAGATCTGTTTTTTTTTTGTGGTCAAATCCCATTGTTCCAATATAATGACCCAAATCTCACAGGTAATGGGAATGTCCTGGCTGCCCCACGAAGCAGGCAGCTGCACTTAAATCTGCAACTGTGGACTGATGCTGACAATGGAAACAAAACATTTTAAGCATTTTAACAAAGTAAAACAGATAACTGAATTAGTCTATATTTCTAGGTTTTGTTGCCCAATCCTAGATTCAAAATAATAATAAGATGAATTAGTTTAGACAGTGTTATAGCCTGATATGTATGTGTTATAGGTGAACCAGTTAGGAGCGAAAACATTCAACCATTACAGTAACTAGACCCATAAAGACCCACTTTTATTCTGGTTCTTAAAACGGACACCTTTATGAGTCCCCAGATTTCCCATTACCATTTCTTTTTACATTAAATCTCATAAGGGAAAGCTGCTCTTTATACTGTGTTATGCAGTTCACAGTACAGTTGTTCTCATTTACATAATATCCGTTTCTGTTGTCAAAGTAACAAGGAAGAAATAGCCCAGTGATTTTATTGTGGCTCAAATGTCAACAAAGTTGCTACACCATGGTGGCAGTCAAATCATTATTTTATAATTCTGACATACTCTGACAAAACCTGCATAAACACAGGTTACACAACCCTGGCACAGCAGGTTACTCAGCTTGTTAAAACTCCATCACAGACCTGAAATTATGTCATTTTTAAGGCAAGGCCACTTTGGCCTTTGATAAGTACAAATTTATTGGGGCATCACAGCCAAAATGCAGTTCACCAAGGCCCAAACCAATGGTGCAATAACAATAAGTGATAACAATTAGTAGTCAGTGTATTGAAAAACAGTACTGAGTTTATTAAAATTGTACACTGAATGTTTGATTTTTCCACAAAATGCTGTCTGATTGATTTTTAAAACGAACAATTCATTATATTTATTGTTGTTATATGTTAATGATAAAATAAAGTCTATAAATGGGCAAAGGGTGATCAAAATTAATCTGAACAAGTTTCAATATCCATGCAACTATTAGCATTTGAGTCTGAGATCATAGGAGCAGTCACAAAAATGACTAACACTTTTTTTTTTTTTTACACGTAAATACACTGATGAGAAACTTCTCAAGGATAGCTGCGAGTCATTAACAGTTAACAGACTCCCCTGATCTGTCTTAACTGAGAAATGGCAGTCTGCTTACAGAGAAATGGATGTGTGTGTCTGTGTGTGTGTGTTAACGTCGCATCTCGCTGAAAAAGTAGCAACCCATCATATCTCACACTAAGTTATAAAATCTATGTACGTTCTTAGTTAGCTATAACTATGCACTAATATCCTAGTAAACTTTAAAACTCAACGTGTATTAATACTTACACAGTACAATGTTTAGCTGCTTGTGCTCATCACATTATGTTAACTGTTAGTTAACCCTCCCTTAAGAGTCTTGGGCTATTTTGGCTGTTTTTGCATACTTTTGAATTAATTTGCCTTTATATATCACTTAAAAAAATGTTTAACATGCCAATGTTTGGTATCTTTTTTTTCAGCACAACATCACCTATCTGACCAGACAATTATTTTTTCACTTTGACATACTATATCATCATATTGGACCAAAAAACACACAAAATACAAAAAATTCGATTTGGAAAATGTAAAACACGTTCAACAAAGCATTTTAAAGGTTGCAAATGTAAACACAGGTTGCAAATGTGAACATATAATGGTAACAATGAGATAAAATCAATCTATATACATCTATTTACAACAAAAAGCAGATGTAACAACAGGCGTTTTTTACTTTTTAGCTATGCCAGTCTTCAAAATAGTTGATGTAAACTATTAGACACAGAACTATATTACAGGCCTTGCATTCCCAGAGTGTAGTGAGGTTCCCAAATAGCGCATATATAATATGTATAAGGTAACACTGAGATAAAATCAAACTATAGAGAACTATTTACAACAAAATGCAGGGGTAGCCATAGGCGTTTTTGTCTTTTTCAGCTGGCAGAGTTTCAAGCCAGCACGTTAAACAGAAGTTGACAGCAACACTTAATGTGACTTTGTTTTTATGCTACGTCCTGAAACAGACACGTCATTTGATCACGCCGGCGTGATCGGCGACTCCTAAGGGTTAATGTTGGCTAGCGGGTTAGCTGTAAATATTTATGTTAATGTTACACATATAAAGTACTGCTTGAAAATTTGTGAACCCTTTAGAATTTTTTCCATTTCTGCATAAATATGACCTAAAATGTGATCAGATTTTTACACAAGTACTAAAACTAGATAAAGGGAACACAATTAAACAAATGAGCCAAACATTGAACTTATTCATTTATTTATCGGGAAAAATTATCCAATTTTACATATTTGTGGGGCAAAAGTATGTGAACTGGTGTGATCCCTTTTGCAGCAAACTTCAACCGAACATTTCCAGTAACTGTTTACTGTTTACCTCCTTACAGAACAGTCTCAACTCAGGGATGTTGGTGGGCTTCTTTGCATGAACTGCATGAACTTCAAGTCTTTCCACAGCATTTCTATGGGATTTAGGATTTAGGACTTTGACTCTGCCATTCCAAAACATTATCTTTCTTATGCTCCAAACATTCTTTGGTAGAGCGACTTGTGTGTTTAGGGTTGTTGTCTTACTGCAAGACCCAGTTCCTGTTGAGCTTCAGTTCACAAACGGATACCATGACATTTTCCTGTAGAATTTTCTGGTACAACTCAGAAATCATAACCCCTTCAATGACTACAAGCCTCCCTGGTCCAGAGGCAGCAAAGCAGGCCCAAACCATGATACTGCCACCACCATATTTCACAGATGGGATAAGGTTCTTATGCTGGAATGCAGTGTTTGCTCATTGCCAAACAGAAAGCATTTCATTCGAGCCAAAGAGTTCATTTTTCCAATTGCCCTCTGGCCTTAAGTGGTCAAGACCAAACAACAGGCGGCTGCAATGTTCTTTTTGGAGAGAAGTGGCTTTTTTCCTTGCAACTCTGCTATGCACACCATTGATGTTCATTGTTCTCCTGATGGTGGACTCATTAACATCGACTGCAGCCACTGAAAGAGAAGCCTTTAGTTTCCTAGACATTATCCTGGGATCCCTCCCGGAGTATTACACGCCTGCTCTTGGTGTGATCTTTGTTTTTCAACCACTCCTGGGTAGGGTAACAATGGTGTTGGATGTCTTCCATTTGCACATAATCTGCCTGAGAGTTGACTGGTGGAGTTCAAACTCTTTAGAAATGGTTTTGTAACCCTTTCCAGCCTGGTGTGTCAGCAACTCTTCTTCTAAGATCCTCAGAGATCTCCTTTGTTTGAAGCCATGATGCACTTCAACAAACCTGTGTTTTGAAGCTCAGACTTTGATAGTGAAGACCCAGATTTCTCTTCTTTAAATAAGGCAGGGCCTCCCAGACTCACACCCCATTGATTGAAACACCCGACTCTAATTTCCCCTTCAAATGAATTGATAATGGTAGAGGTTCACGTACTTTTGCCACGCACAAATATGTAACACTGGATCATTTTCCTCAATAAATATATGGACAAGTATAAGGTTTTTGTCTCATTTGTTTAATTGGTGTCTCTTTATCTAGTTTTAGGACTTGCATGGAAATCTGATCACGTTTTAGGTCATATTTATGCAGAAATAGACCAAATTCTAAAGGGTTCACAAACTTTTAAGCAGCACTGCATTTTGGGGGAGTGGCAGAAATCTCACAATATTGTTGATGTCCAGCGTGATGATAGAGACACTGGGAAACGTGAGTATGTTTATTTGCAGCATCGCATGTAGTTTTAAATGAGGAAATCCGCAACTTTCTTTTAAGGGCACAATGGCCAGTTAAAAACAGGGCATGCCAAACTGGCCATGTGGATAGTTAATTTTAGAAGGGGCATTACGGCAACACTGGGGCATCCACGGCACTGGCCGTTTGGCCCTGCAAGTCTCTGCATTCACCTATACTGTGTTTTAATAACAGCACTTGTGTGATACAACAACATTTAAAATGGGAAGGTCACATTTTCACATAGAAGGTTTCTTCTTAATTGTACATCATGTTTAATATTTCTGTGACTTGTGCTACAGTGTCAACCATGTTCTAATAGATAAGAGAATTCATTAGCACTGATACAGCTTTGGGACTCCTTGCTGCATACAGATATAGTGATGAGGGAGAGACTTTGCAGATTTTATAAAGCTGGAGCAGGGCTAAAGGATAGGCTAACCATTCCAACGAAATCACAGAGACGCTGCAACCAAACTGTGGCCGAAAAGTGGGACAATTTAAAGTGCTACTGCTGTGTATATATGTGATACTGTCAGAGAAGTGGAGAATTTTTTTGTGTGTGTTAGATCTACAGAATAGCTGTAAACTAACTGGGACTGTAGGTACAGTGTGTGACCACAATTTCAATCTGATAAAAAGTGCTCTATTATTCTCAAATTTAATCTGTGTATCAGCCAGTATGAAATCAATTGGGATCATTTAAGTAAAATGGGGCCAGAGGTTAATGTCTCAGTCTGCAGCCTGCTGCAGTTGACTGAATGTAGGTGATAGCAGGAATTTTTTAATGACACTGACAAGGAAACCATATTTAATGTGGATGGGTAAAGTTATAAAGGTCATTATCAGTGTTGATACCAACAGACTGCATTATTGCATCCCAAATGTGTACCTGAATGATGCACTCCATTAGATACTCCTGAGCCAATGAGTCTCTGCAGTTCACAACCTGCTCCAGAACTCCAGGAAGAACAACCTGTGGTGACAAACAGAAATAAAGAAAAGAAAAGTTTTACCAGACAGATATAATATGTGTTAAGATACATGTCAAATGTAGCAAACAAGACAATTAATACTGTTTTTCTACTACAGGATCTTAATGACACATGACCTTAAATCCACTGGAATTAAAAGGGCTAAGGTGGTCAGCTCTGCATTGCTTTTCACTGTATTTTACAAACCCAGAAGGATCAATGTCTAAGTTAGACACTGTAAATTGAAATCACAGTCGAGTCTTGAATTTTTATTCTCTCATTGTTCTTCTTATTTAAAAGGCCTTGCCGATGTACACGCAGAAGTGAAATGGTGGTTACGGCTATATTGTGTTTGTTGTAGTTTAGCTGTGATGACATGCTTGAATCACAATCACAGGCAATGGCCCTGTGAGCCCCCGCTTACCCTGGCCAAAGCAAGAAATTAAAATCTTGGCTGGTCAATGCAAGTCAGTGTTTGTCTACACCCAATGACGATGTCTCAGAAAGAAACCCCACTAGACCAAAAGCAAGTGCGCTGTCTTCAACAGTTTAAAAGTGAATCTAAATGATATGTCACTTTTTATAGATAGAATGTTCTAGTTTTTGGTGTTCAGAGTTTTGGAGAAGTCATCTGAAGGCTTTGGCTCAACTGTATCAGGTGGCCATGAGAGTCTTGGCCATTCCTGCGACCAGTGCACCGGTTGAGAGGGTGTTCAGTCATGGAAACAATATCTTGTGCAAGACTGAGTGCAAAGATACTTTCAGATTTGTTATTCCTGAATTCCAACAGCACTATTTGATAAAAATAGACACATACACATACTACTCTTGTTGAAATAATGCTCACACCTTTGAAATTAGTCTCTAAATCCTACTTGTAAGTTAAAAAAAAGAGAACTGTTTTAAGTTACTATTCAATCTTTATTTAAAATACTATTCCTCTAAAATACTTATCTTATTGCCTGTGGTATATGTAGGAAACAAAGTCATAAAGTCAAAAAAACAACAAATCACTTAAAAAAAGTGGACAAAGAAAGCACAATAACAAACAGTACAAAGAAAAAAACACAGAACACATTATAAAAAATACAAGGCTACACACAACAGCACATCACATACACCCATGATGTCAACTAGAAATTAATAATGTAAACTTGTCAAATCAAAAGATTATTTGCTTTAATGAGAAGACGATAGATGAAATTTAGATTGAGTGGTTACAGAGCTGAATGGTTTTTAGTACATTTTTTAATTTGGTTTTGAATGTATTGATGGAACTGCAGCTCTTCATATCATCAGGTAGGCATTCCACTGAGTTGTGGCTTTCACACAGAAAGCTGACTGCCAAATGCAGTACGACGAAATGGTATGGTACAATCTTGTATAGAGGATATTCTGGAGGATCTAATAGAACTTACTGAGTGAGTGTGCACAAAGTCACATAGTGGAGGGGCCAAACCATTTAAAATTTTATAAGCTAGGTACAAATTTGAGAATTATCTAAAATTCTCAAAGCACCCTACAGTGATGGAAATACATTGGCTTTTTGTCCAGAGTTTTCAGAGTTTGTTTGTATAAGGACTCAAGAGGTTTTATGGGTGTTTCTCCAGCCTGCCCCCAACATGTGATGCAATAACTTCATTAGGTTGCATCCAAAGAGAGATAGTTTCAAATATGTCTAAAATTTGCTAAGTTGTACTTTATGGTTTTAAACTTTTTTTTTTTTTAATGTTTCTTAAAAGGTCAAATTTGGATCCAAAGTCACACCAAGATATTTAAAATCAGTGACTATGTCAATCTTTTCACCTTAAGTGCAAGGTAGCAGTTTCGGTGGAATGATGTGCTCTAAAGCCAAATTGCATACAATGTAGACCAAAATTTCTTGTATTGAGAAATGTTGACTTTCTCAGCAACCTTTGAGAGTACTGGCAGTATACTTATTGGTCTGTAATAACTGGCCTCAAGGCGGTCTCCAGATTTAAAAATAGGTGTGACAATGGCACATTTCCAGTCATCAGGAAAGGAGCTGTGTTTAAAAGACAAGTTAAACAAATGAGCAATAGGGGGAGTTAAAATATCTTTGTGTGATTTAACAAACATGGTGTCAAAATTTTAGAGCTTTTTCAGGAGCTGATGATTTTGTTTACTTGTAACTCATTAGTCTCTACCAGTTTGAAAACCTGGTCTGTAGCATCTATAGGAACAATATCCAGTTTCCTTTTCAGAAATTTTTTTCCTAACTCATATACAGACTCAAGAAAAAAATTAAAGCTGCAAGCAGCGTTGAACAGGCCTTTGCACCCTTGCACACGTCGGGGCGCGGTGCAGTCCAAGGGCTTCTGTCACGGTTATGTAGATGTCTCCAGACCTGGGCTGACAGGTCTGACTTTACAAACATGTAAAGTTTGGTGCAGACTGGAGCATGTACAATAAAGTTATAGCAATTTCCTCTGTCATGGCGAAACATCTGTCTAGCTCACCCCTGTGTCATCAAAATTATGCAAGTTTTGGGCCCTTTCACTGTAATTTCAATTAATTATTTGAAAACTTTTGAGAGTGTGAGCGAACCGCTAGGTGCTTGGGCTCTTATAAAGGAAAAACTGCAGTACAGAGCTACAAATTTTAGTTTTGATTTTATTTTTCTGCAGCGCTTTATCACTAAACTGTCACTCTCACTCCATTTTTTCCCTTCCCCTCATAGGTCATCCCCACTACTGAATTATACATATAAGACTCAAAATTATTGTAAAATAAATGGTAATAACACCAAACTTCATACAAAGTTTGTATATAATGTACTGTATGTATATAGACCTTTCTGCTGTATCCTTCAAAAATGAGCTGCATTTAACCGTGACACCCATCCCCCCACTTTCTTTCCTCCCTCTCCCTCTCAGCTGGAGAGAAGGATGTCAGAGCACTCTTCTTGTGGAAATATCTTCATAAATCCCATGACTTTGGCCAAATCTCACATTAAAAATCACATATAGTAGTATAGTATAGTAGGAATTTTCGTCGCAAATCCATTGATACAGGTTTGAAAGTGGTCTGACTTATAGTTTAGATGTCAGACGCCTCAGTTTGGCACAAAGTCCATGCCCAGAGATTGCCTTCCCATTGGTTTCCATTGTAAGGTGCGATGTGGCACTTCAACTTTTGAGGCTTATACTGTCTAAATCGTTTGAGTTATTACAAAGTTTTTAATAACTTTTGTTCAGCACAGTGTGATAAGTCATGTAATTAAGTTTGAAGTCGATACCATTAACGCCCTAGGAGGAGATAGCGTTTCTTGGGGGGGGCCAAAATTGGCACAAAGTCATACTTTGATGGGCATATTACGGACTTCCTGTTGGATTTAGGTTAGGGGTGTCAGTGTATGATTTGTAGGTCTTGACGAGACGAATAATTGAGTCTTGGTTCAATCTCTCTACTCTCTCTAGTTTTAATTGCCTTCCTTAGTGCAGCATCTCTAGATTTCATTAGTTTCCACAATTTTTTATTAAACCATGGTAAATTGTTTTTATTTTTAGATTTTATCTGTATCCTCACAGAGTTGATTCTGTGAGTAAAAGTATCACAGCCATAGTCCAGATCATCAGAGGACAGTACATCATCCCAGTTCAAGCTGTTAATTTCATTGATAAATTCTTCTTGCTTAGCTCTGGGTATGCATTGAAGGATCATTGTCATCGTTGCCATGGTCCTAAATCTATTTTTAGTCAGTTTTCTCACACACAGGGTAAGGTTATGATTAGGGCTGTGCTAAAAACTCACTATGGCAACATATTGCGGTATTTATTTTCATGATTTACTACATCAATTTCCTGCTCCAAAAATTGTTTTTTTGAAGAAAAAAAAAGGAATGTTTTAATCGAGTTGTGAACTACAACCTCGGCTTCATTAGATGTCGCAGTACAGCTCGTTGCCTCAAATTGCCGGGTGACATTTCTCATGTTTTGCAGACGAGGGCAATGCATGAGAGCCATACTGGCAGTAACAAAAGTAAGTAATGAAAGGGTGCTGCAACAAGTCACTCAGTGACTGATGCTGTAAATAATGTATTTTGAAATACTGAAAATGTATCAAAAACAATGAATAATACTTAATTGTGATATTATTGATACTGCAGATGCTGCAAAGAAATTGAAAACCACAGAGGACCAGGCAAAGGAGGAGATGGCAAGATAAAAAGAGGAAGCTCCCCTGCCACTTGGTGTCAATCCACTGGACTGGTGGAAAGAGCATCAGAGTGAGTATCCTCTCTTGTCACACATTCCAAAGAGATACCTGTATATCCTGAGGACTAGCGTCTCCTCAGAGAGAGTTTTTTCTACTGCGGGGGATATTATCACAGCACAGAGGAGTGCACTTACCCCAGACTATCTTGATCAAATTCTGTTCCTGAACAAAAATCTGAAGTCAAAGTAGGCCTGCAATTGTATCCATGTTTTTACAAAGGGTTCATATATCAAAGTATAGTGGACACATGCAAATAACATTTGAGTTGGACTACAATATGTTTACGGTTTATTTACATCATACTGACTATTTTAGTTTTATTAATTTTGTTTATAAGAAAACTTAATATGCACTATTTTTTCCTCATACATTTCAGATCATTGTGTTCAATGACAATAAGGAGTACTTGTACATATGCACTTTATTTTCATATGTCTACATTTCAGCTCACAGTCCTCTACGAGCCCCAAACCATCCTCAGTGAGTTCACTGTGCACTTTATCGTCTTGTTTTCAACAACTTATGCACTTTATTTTCATGTTTTCAATAGTGTGTCCACTGTTTCAGTGTGTCCAGTTAAAGTGCAACAGTGCACTTAAATTTCATTTTTCATTTTGATGTTATGGCAGCTACATCTGTGTGTTTGGTAATTTGCCAATACCATGAAAAATAAATTGGGAAGGAAATTTTGAATTATATTGTTTTGATTAAATTTGTCTGCTGAATTATCAATATAATGTGATGTGATGTATTAAAACTACCCAGATCGTACACAGAAACTTGTATTTCAGCTCTGTTTTTACATTTTCAGTGAACTATGCGGAATATTGCAATATACTGCAATATGCATCATATCGCAATGAATCGTGATATAATCGTATCATGACCCATGTATCGTGATGCGTACCGTATCGTGAAGTCCTTGGCAATACCCACCCCTAGTTATGATCTGATCAGCCAGTGATTAAATTATAACTAAGTTATTCTTTCTATTTTTTTAGTAAATATCAGATCAATTTGTGTACTGGAGCATTTTGCAATCCTAGTTGGACCTTTTACTAGTTGTTCTAGTTGGAATTTCTCTGATCATTTTTAGTTTTTTACTCTTAGATTTATCCTCCCAGTTTACATTAAAATCACCCATAAGTAATAATTGTTGAGATTGCACTCCTGCAAGACTTCTGTGAGTTGATCCCCTCCCCCCTCCCCCTTTCCCTCTCTCTTTCTCTCTCTCAACCCAACCGGTCAAAGCAGATGGCCGCCCACCCAGCGCCGGGGTCTGCTTGAGGTTTCTACCCGTTAAAGGGGAGTTTTTCCTTACCGCTGTCGCCAAGTGCTTGCTCATGGGGGAATTGTTGGGTCTCTGTATATTAAAGAGTACGGTCTTGACCTGCTCTATGTGAAAAGTGCCTTGAGATGACTTCTGTTGTGATATGGATATGGAAATGATATGGATAAATAAAAATTGATTGATAAAATTTATATATATATATATATATATATATATATATATATATATATATATATATACATACAGTACAGACCAAAAGTTTGGACACACCTTCTCATTCAATGAGTTTCCTTTCTTTTCATGACTATTGACATTGTAGATTCACACTGAAGGCATCAAAACTATGAATTAACACATGTGGAAATATGTACTTAACAAAAAAGTGTAAAACAACTGAAAATACGCCTTATATTCTAGTTTCTTCAAAGTAGCCACCTTTTGCTCTGATTACTGCTTTGCACACACTCTTCTCGCATTCTCTTGATGAGCTTCAAGAGGTAGTCACCTGAAATGGTTTTCACTTCACAGGTGTGCCCTGTCAGGTTTAATAAGTGGGATTTCTTGCCTTATAAATGGGGTTGGGACCATCAGTTGTGTTGTGCAGAAGTCAGGTGGATACACAGCTGATAGTCCTACTGAATAGACTGTTAGAATAGAAGAAGAAAAACGAGTGGCCATCATTACTTTAAAAACTGAATGTCAGTCAGTCCGAAAAATTGGGAAAACTTTGAATATGTCCCCAAGTGCAGTCGCAAAAACCATCAAGCGCTACAAAGAAACTGGCTCACATGAGGACCGCCCCAGGAAAGGAAGACCAAGAGTCACCTCTGCTGCGGAGGATAAGTTCATCCGAGTCACCAGCCTCAGACATCGCAGGTTAACAGCAGCTCAGATTAGAGACCAGGTCAATGCCACACAGAGTTCTAGCAGCAGACACATCTCTAGAACAACTGTTAAGAGGAGACTGTGTGAATCAGGCCTTCATGGTAGAATAGCTGCTAGGAAACCACTGCTAAGGACAGGCAACAAGCAGAAGAGACTTGTTTGGGCTAAAGAACACAAGGAATGGACGTTAAACCAGTGGAAATCTGTGCTTTGGTCTGATGAGTCCAAATTTGAGATCTTTGGTTCCAACCACCGTGTCTTTGTGCGACGCAGAAAAGGTGAACGGATGGACTCTACATGCCTGGTTCCCACCGTGAAGCATGGAGGAGGAGGTGTGATGGTGTGGGGGTGCTTTGCTGGTGACACTGTTGGGGATTTATTCCAAATTGAAGGCATACTGAACCAGCATGGCTACCACAGCATCTTGCAGCGGCATGCTATTCCATCCGGTTTGCGTTTAGTTGGACCATCATTTATTTTTCAACAGGACAATGACCCCAAACACACCTCCAGGCTGTGTAAGGGCTATTTGACCAAGAAGGAGAGTGATGGGGTGCTGTGCCAGATGACCTGGCCTCCACAGTCACCGGACCTGAACCCAATCAAGATGGTTTGGGGTGAGCTGGACCGCAGAGTGAAGGCAAAAGGGCCAATAAGTGCTAAGCATCTCTGGGAACTCCTTCAAGACTGTTGGAAGACCATTTCAGGTGACTACCTCTTGAAGCTCATCAAGAGAATGCCAAGAGTGTGCGAAGCAGTAATCAAAGCAAAAGGTGGCTACTTTGAAGAAACTAGGATATAAGACATATTTTCAGTTGTTTCACACTTTTTTGTTAAGTATATAATTCCACATGTGTTAATTCATAGTTTTGATGCCTTCAGTGTGAATCTACAATTTTCATAGTCATGAAAATAAAGAAAACTCTTTGAATGAGAAGGTGTGTCCAAACTTTTGGTCTGTACTGTATATATATATAAATATCTCCATTCACCATGAGGGGTGGTGTGTCTTTCTCAAGCTTGGGTCCTCTACCAGAGGGTTCTGCGCAGTATCTTAGCTGTTCCTAGGACTGCACTCTTCTGGACAGAGACCTCAGATCTTGTACCTGGAATCTGCGGGAGCTGCTCTCCCAGTTTGTGGGTCACAGCCCCCAGTGCGCCGATTACCACTGGCACCACTGTTGCCTTTACTCACCACATCTTTTCTAGCTCCTCTTTCCTCCCTTGGTATTTTTCAAGCTTCTTGTGTTCCTTCTTCCTGATGTTGCTGTTGCTTTGGATTGCTAAATCTATCACCACTGCCTTCTTCTGTTGTTTGTTGATCAACATGATGTCCGGTTGGTTAGCCATCACCAGTTTGTCAGTCTTGATCTGGAAGTCCCACAGGATCTTAGCTTGGCCATTCTCAACTTCCTAAGGAGATGTCTTCCACTCTGACCTTGGGACTTCCAGCCCATACTTAGTGCAGATGTTCCTGTACACTATGCCAGCCATTTGGTTATGGCGTTCCATGTACACTGTTCCTGCCTGCATCTTACACTCTGCTATTATGTACTGATTGTCTCAGGAGCATCTTTGCACAGCCTGCACCTGGGGTCCTCTCTGGTGTGGTAGATCCCCGCCTCTATTGATCTTGTACTAAGTGCCTGTTCTTGTGCTGCCATGATTAGTGCTTCTGTGCTGTCTTTCAGTCCAGCCTTTTCCAGCACTGGTAGGATCTCTTGATATCAGCCACTGCTTCTATCTGTTGGTGGTACATGCCGTGTAGGGGCTTGTCCTTCCATGATGGTTCCTCCTCCTCCTCCACATCATTGGATTTCTGCTGCCTGAGGTATTCACTTAGCAGCTCATCTCTATCATATTTTGAAACATGATTTAACGTCTGTGTCGTTGCCTGGGTAACTCCAGGTAGTGTAACTCCTTTTAAGGAATAGGGCAGTGCATAAGCGAGTGAGTGGTTAAGTGAGAGAGCGAGCGTCAGAAAAATGACAGTGAATGCGAGCAGAGCAGAAGAAAGGGTTAGCAGGAAGTTGTCAATCTGGCAGTTAACAGTGTGTCAGTTAATAAATGCTGCAACTTGTCAAGACCAAGAAAAGTTGCATCTGTTGTTTCCCCAACAGCTGGAAACGTGAAGGGGATTAGCTCCAAAGTTAGCAACACTGGGTTAGCCTAACCTGATGATGCAGAAATGTGTGGCTGTGTGGCAGTCCTCCTTTACTTTTGGCCTATGGAATTGCCAATCAGCTACAAACAAAACAGAATTTATCCAAGCACTTGCTAATATGACAGACATTCAGGTACTAGCCCTGACTGAAACCTGGATCCGTCCAGAAAATACTGGGTGCTGGACTTGGGATGAAACCCTCCATACATTGTGAGGAGCTTTCTTGTCTTGATAGCAGTGGCCTCTATCTCCTCCTTTGGCCATCTTATTATACCAGCGGGGTATCTGATGACTGGCAAGGCGTACATGTTGATGGCCCGTATCTTGTTCTTCCCATTCAGCCAACTTTTCAGGACCTGCCTTACTCTGTGTAGGTATTTGGCTGTGGCTGACTTCCTTGCGGCCTCCTCCAGGTTCCCATTTGCCTGCGGGATCCCAAGGTATTTGTAGCTGTCCTGAACATCTGCAATGCTGCCTTCTGGTAGCTCAACCCCTCGTTCCTGATCACCTTCCCTCTCTTCGATACCATCCGACCACACTTATCTAGTCTGAATGACATTCCAATGTTGTTGCTGTAGATCCTGGTGAGATGGATCAGTAAGTTGATGTCTCGCTCTTTCCTGGCCTACAGCTTGAGGTCATCCATGTAGAAGAGATGATGATGGTTGTTCCACTTCAGAACCGGTATCCATAGCCACTCTTTGTGGTGATCTGGCTGAGGGGGTTCAGGCCTATGCAGAACAGCACCAGGGATAGTGCATCACATTGTTATATGTCGCACTTGATGGTAACTAGTGCAATTGGCTTTGAGTTGGCCTCCAGAGTTGTTTTCCACAGCCTGTTGATGTTGTACATCTCCAAGCATTCCAGTATCAGTGTGTGGCATTGAGTTGTAGGCTTTCTTGTGGTCAATCCAGGCGGTGCACAGGTTGCTCTGCCTGGTCTTGCAGTCTTTATTGTCCTGGCTTCTGCTTCCTCTGTATCTCTCCAGGCAGGTAGCCAGAGCTGTGAGCCTTTGCTTGGCAGTCTCCAGTGTACTTTGTCACCTAGCCTTGGTAATCGGCTACAGGGGTGCCGGGTGTCCAGTTTAGTCATGATTTTCAATCTGAGGTCAGTCGCCCTTGTGTAAAGGGAATCTGTGTCATAAGGGCTTGTTGGGGCTTGGTACCCAATCTCTGAGTGTGGGGATGATGATGATATCTCCCCTCTGACATGTCATACTGGCTCTACCTAGCTGTGGCATGTTCGTTGTACCTCATCAATCTCTAAATTTGATAGCAGTTGCCATTTGCAGATGTTGCTACACTGGGCTGGTGTTCTGACATCTTAGAAGTTGGGTTTTGAAACATCCATATATCCCACAAACTCCGCATGAAGCCCCTCTCACTGGGGTCACTTGTATGAAAGCATTCCAAAAGATCCATATTCTCTGCTCTTGTCCGCCTATGTCTTGTTCCAGTGAACAGTGTTGAAATTAAAAGATATTTTATTATCAATGCTTGTCTATGTTTGATTTGCAGTGGAACAAAACAAAAAAGTTGTGAAAACAACTGAATTCATACTTAATCTACAAAGACATTCTGAAATAGCCTAGACAAAATTATTGGTACCCTGTAGAAGTTGTAAGAAATAATTGATTTGTAGTGATGCTTTAAGCAGACTAATGCGTTTTAATTAGTATCACAGGTGTTTTCGATCCTATAATCACTCATGCAGGCAGTTTAAAAGGAGAAAACTCACTCTGCTGTTTTGTGCCACTGTGTGCATCACAATGAATATGGAAAACAGAAGGAAAACTAGAGAGTGGTCTGAAGACATTAGAAAAAAGGTAATAGCCAAGCATGGTCAACGAAAAAATTACAAGACCATCTCCAAAGAACTTCATGTTCCTGTGACCACTGTTGCCAATATTATTAAGAAGTTTCAGGCCCATGGAACTGTAGCCAACATCTCTGGACATGGTCACAAGAGGAAAACAGCCCTGAGATGGAACAGAAGGATTGCTCGAATGGTTAAGAAAGAACCAAGGAAAACTTCAGTACAGATCCAAGGTGATCTTCAAGCTCAAGGTACAATAGTTTCAAGGTGCGCTATCCGTCACTGTCTGAATAAAAATGGGCTCCATGGTAGAGGACCCAGGAAGAGCCCATTTCCAAGAGGGAGACACAAAAAAGCCTGGCTGGACTTTGCCAAAGTACTTGTTGAGCCACAGTCCTTCTGGGAGAATGCGCTTTGGACAGATGAAATAAAATTAGAGATTTTTGTTAAATCACACCCACCCTTTGTGAACAGAAGAAAAAAATAAGCCTTCAGAGAAAAGAACACCATGCCTACTGTGAAAAACATGGAGGAGGTTAAGTGACGTTCTGGGGTTGCTTTGCTGCTTCAGGTACCAGGTGCCTTGAACCCCTGCAGGGCACAATGAAATCAGAAGACTATCAAGGCATTTTGGAATGAAACATACAGCCCAGTGTCAGAAATCTTTGTCTCAGTCGCAGGTCATGGGTCCTCCAGCAGGACAATGACCCCAAACATATATCAAAAAGCACCCAAGAGTGAATGAGAAGAAAACGTTGGACTGTTCTAAGTGACCTGCTAAGAGTCCTAATCTGAATCCCATTGAACATCTGTGGAAAGAGCTGAAACTTCCAGGTGGGAGACAGCACCCATTAAACCTGAGAGAATTGGAGCAGTTTGCTCAAAAAGAGTGGGCTGAACTACCAGTGGAGTGTAGAAACCTTTTCAGAGTTACAGGAAGTGCCTGACTGCAGTTATTGTCCACAAAGGCTGTGCTACAAAATATTAAGTGAAGGGTACCAGTATTTTTGGCCATGCCATTTTCATTTGTTTTATTGAATTAAATAATGTTAAGTTGTAAATCAAAGTTTCAGTGCAGTGGAAACTGCTTACAGTGATCACATCTGTCTGGGTCAAACTGATCACTCTAAGAGGATGATTAGTATAACCTATTTTTTTTCTTTTTCTTAATTTCTCATGCAGATTACTGTCTAATTGACATTTGTAAACATAGCACAAAAAGTGAGGAAATTTGTGTTTGGTAGATGATTTTTTTGTTGTAACAATGCTTCTTGGCAATAAATCTTATACCGTTGGAAAGCCTGTTTATTTCCCTTTTAAATGGTGCCACATTTGTAAGGAACATGCATTTGTGGGATGAGCAGCAGAGCTGAGTATGTGGCTTGCGCCAATGAAAAATTTGCCAAATCTTCTCTGCCAATGCCAGACAGCTTATTTTGCTGTTGCTATTGATTCTTGTTTTGAACATCTGGTACCCCCAGGGCTGCCAGGAGGCCTGCCATGACTGCCTTTCACCATCAGGCCCATTTGCACTGGTGTCGGCAACACATGCACTGGAACCAGAACATGTGGAGGAACATTATGTTCAGCGATGAGTCCAGATTCTGCCTACGGCAGTTGGATCATAGGGTCAAAGTGTGGAGAAGATGTGGAGAATGCTATGCTGATTGCTGCACCGATAGAGTAACATCTTTTGGTGGAGGCAGTGTGATGGTGTGGGGCGGCATCTCCCTCACTGGAAAAACGAGGCTTGTCATCATTGGAGGCAATCTCAATGCAGAGAGATATTGAAATGAGATTCTGCAACCAGTGGCAATCCCATATCTCCACAGTCTGGGACCGAATTCTATCCTCCAAGATGACAATACTCGCCCCCACAAGGCGGAGTTTACCTCCAGAATTTGGGAGTGGAGAGGATGGAACGGCCTGCCAGCAATCCTGACCTCAACCCCATTGAACACTTGTGGGATCAGCTTGGGTGTGCTGTTCGTGCCAGAGTGACCAACTCAACCATGTTGGCTGACTTGTGACAAATGCTGGTTGAAGAATGGGATGCCATCCCACAGCAGTGTGTGACCAGGCTGGTGACCAGCATGAGGAGGAGGTGCCAGGCTGTTGTGTCTGTGTATGGTTCTTCCACACGCTACTGAGGCTCCTGTTTGTTAAATGAATAAATTGTTAAATTGCCAATATGTCTTGTTTCTTCAAACTTCAATCATCCAATCCACCAAACAATGTCAATGGCAGAATAAGCTGTTTGGCATTGGCAGAGAAGATTTGGCAAATTTTTCATGGGCGCAACCCACATACTCAGCTCTGTTGCTCATCCCACAAATGCATGTTCCTTACAAATGTGGCACCATTAAAAGGGAAATAAACAGGCTTTCCAACAGTATAAGATTTATTGCCAAGAAGCATTGTTACAACATAATAATCTACCAAACACAAATTTCCTTACTTTTTGTGCTATGTTTATATTTATTACATGAATATAAAGTAATGAAGCGGGCAGCTTCTCTATTTACTGAAATTTATTGACTGTTTTAAAATACAGTAGAGTTGTTTCAAATGCTTGTTGTTTTGCTGCTGCATCTTGTTGGCTCGTTTTTAGCAGTTTGTCATAAGCTTCAAGGAGGCTACATTTGTCATTGAGAGTAATGACTTCCTTTCTTCTGTTATGATTTCAATGTGCACACAGCATCAGCCTCAGGTCACCAGCTGGCAGCAGACGGGTTGTGCAATGTGCGTTAGGCTGTGGGGAAGGGGCCACAGGGGCGCTGCAGCGAGAAAGTTGAACCAGAATCGACTTTTGTAGAAATGCAATCTGTAATGCTGTACAACTGGAAGACAAAAACATTACTAGGAAGAGGGGAGGACATCTGTCTTCATTTGATGTTTAAAGTTGATGTTTCATTTAAAGTTAAAAGTAAAGTTAAGCTTTGCTGTCGGCTTCCCGACTCATTTTAAAAAAGACGAGAAAGAGAGAGAGAGGGGGAGAGATAGAGAGGGAGAGAGGGAGAGAGGGAGAGAGAGAGAGAGAGAGAGAGAGAGAGAGAGAGAGAAGCAGTGGTAGAGTGAGCTGAAGAGTGGATGAAGAGAGCGAGGAGTGGTAGCGAGAAAGCCAGTGAATGAGAGGAATAAAACATTATTTTCTGATTGTTTCACTATGGTTACAAAAAAACACCCCCACCCTGCACCTCCACACATCCCTGCAGAGGTGCTGTGGCTGCTAAATACACATCACACGTGTATTACGGGAGTAAGGTAAAAAGAAAGGTTAAAGTTAAAATTTTTTTCCCATATGTTTTCATACATGAAAAGACCCAAAGTGAGCACTGTAAGCGGACTACTTGATTACCAAAAGCAAATTATTTAAACAGCAAATGTATAGGAATGACTCTGTCCTGAGCTTTTTGATCTACATATGCGGTTGATCACTGTAACTGTGAGCACTATAAGCGATTGCCACTGTATATTAAATGTGAAACAAAGAATATATATAATGGATACCATATACTTCTGTAAGTTTCAACTTAATACAGAGAAAATTTTGTTTTTTTAAAAAAGGGTGTATATATATATATATATATATATATATATATATATATATATATATATGTACACACACACACACACACACACATACATCTCCCATACATACATATATATGTAAATATACATATATATGTTAACCCATTAGAAGAAATGAGTGCCAACCATAGACAAACCTGTTTGTACTTTTCCACATTGACACCCTCCAGCTGGCTGAGGCGAACCAGGTTGGTGCCCACCAGAATCCTTAGCTCTTGTCGTTCCTTTTCTCTCTTCTCTCGATCTCGGCTGTGACCCTGATGCTGCATTCGAACCCATAACTTGTTCATTTCCGCAAAGTTCAGAAGGACAAAGTCGATGGAGTCATTGATATCACCAGTCATCTCCTCCGATCCTCTGTGGAGTAAAGGCTACAAGTTTAGTACATGGATGCATGTAAAATTTTCAAAGACTAGGTTAAAAACACACTGATACATTGTGACATCTATGTTTGCGAGGCATCTAAAGTGTAGGGATGGATGACACAGTGTGATGCAGTGATTACATAGGAAGATGTTTCCACCATGAAATATCTTTTTAAGGAATATTTCAACATTAATAAAGTTCATGTTCAGATCAATCATACTTCTGTGAGTGAAGTACAGAGCTGGAGTCAAGAAATGGTTAGCTCAGTTTTGTATTAAGACTGGAAGCAGGGGGAAACTGCTATCTGTCCAAAGAAAAAAATCTATCTAATCTATCAATAACTCACTAATTATTATTATAATAATGTATAACCAGGACTTTTCCATGATTTTAAATTAATTCTCATGACCAAACACTGTGATTTGTCACATTAGGGCTGTCTTAGTACAGGGTGCTATAGATACCCACCACTCTCAGAGCTGGCTCGTAAATACCTGTGTGTACCTGAGACTTGTGTTTCTGGCTAATAATATGCAATAGCAACTAAGTCTGGTTGTTCGGCTTGCCTATAAGTTGTTTTGTTTTACCTGTTTGTTTTGTTGCTACATTTTTAGTTCAAAGCTATCAGAATTCTCTCTTGTTGTCTGTGATTTGACATGATATATGAATACATCCAATTTAACATTCGATTGCTGGAAGAATGTGACATTAAGCTTGTGTAATGGAAAGTTAAAAAATAATGGAAATATAGTTGTCATTCATTGTTAAAGTTGAATTGCATGCATTACACATTACATGGTACTGAATGGAGGGCTGTAAATTCAAATTCGTTCAAACAAATTGCATGTCATTTTAAATTCGTTGGAACTTGATTTTTGGAAAAAGTGACAGCCCAAGTAAACATGAAAAGTTCATATAATGAATTAAGATCAATAATTTTCAACAACATCAGGACCAGAAATTAGAAATTAGCAGCGGTCACCGGCCAAATGCTGGTGAATTTGTAAAGTGACTGGTGAATTTGTGAAGTGACTGGTGAATTTGCTCAACCTACCAGCCACGGTGACTGATGTACTGTAACATTACCAGTTGATGGCGAGTCTCTGTTGCAGTTTGTATAATTCAGTTTTTGCTTGTGTGTGACTGTGCATAACATGCATAATAACATGACGTTGTTACTGAATGTGATGTTGTTACTGTCTGTGCTGCTACAAACAACAGCTTTAGTGTGGGCATCAGGGACAACAAAGCCTCCCAATGCCACAAATATGGAAAATTATATCATTCAAAAAGGTGTACTTGACATCAGGATTTGTATCTGTAACCTTAGTTTGGTAAACTTGTACATTTATGTTTATAACTGTAAATTCTGTGCTGCAAGCTTGCATATACATACATGCAGACTAAACATTTTGGTGTCTGCCTGCAAACTCTGTTTTGCAAGTTTGTGCATTCAGATACAGTCTGCAAGCCTGTATTCACAACCTGTTAGAGAAAACACTTGTTGCAGTTCTGTACACTGAGCTTTGAAAGAAGGAGGGGCGGGACCTTCAACTTTTGATCAATCAGCATTGTTGGAGCTGCTACAGTGAATCCAGTTGGTTAGGCTGTTCAGTCAATCATATCACTGTCAACAACTAGCCAGCTGCTAGCTCGAAGATCTCACTGGACCACAGAGCTGTTCACACTGATGTCCTCTTAGAACCAGGTAAAATGACTTCTGTAAAAACTCATGTATTAATTGGTAAAAACCCCAAAATGGATTATATTAAAGGTGAACATAATTAAGATTATATTGGGAACTCAATAATGCTAGCATTAGCTTTTGCTGTAAACTAACTTAAGCTTAATTTATATATATATTTATAATTTAGTATTTATTCTGTCCACCTTTAATGTCATTCATTCTGGGATTTATATGAATATGATTAATACGATAGACTTTGAAGAGATTGTTTAACTGGCTGTGCATGGTCCAGTGGGATCTTCTAGTTAGCTGCACTAGCATAACCTTTTTGAATGACATAATATTCCAAATATCGCTCTCACTGGGGTGTTGAGCTGTTTTATGGGAGAGCTCTTTCAATAATGTGAAGTTTGCAGGTGAAGCAAGCCAAGAAAAGGCTGCACATGAGAGAAAGTCGGCGCACCGCCACTGCAAAAATTTCAGATGATCATTAATATCAACGGGCTGCTAATGATTTTCACTCGCACACTGTGCGAGCACAATAACACCCTACGTTATTGTGGATTTTTTTAGTCATCCTCCCTCTCTTTGTTCTTCAAAGGACATCTACATGAAAGGTACAAGAGTATCGTAGCTCCATTAAGGAATATGGCAGTGCGTGTGTGTCTATGTGTGTGTAAATGTGTGCGTGTAGTTGCACGAGCGCAGAGGGCAAGTGGCAGAAACATGATGTGAACATGAGCGGACCAGAGGAAAAGTTTAGCAGTAAGTTGTCAATCTGGCAGTAAATGTACATTACAGGCTGTGTGTCAGTTAATAAATGCTGCAGCTCCTCAAGACAAAGAAAATACTCATCTATCAAAGGGGGTTAGCCCGAAGTTAGCAACAATACGTTAGCTTAACTTGACCAGGTTCACTTAAGGTGGATTGACTTTTAAGGTGGACCAGCAATTCTCATTTTAGTGTTAAGTAACAGAGAACGGAGAAATGTCTGGCTGATGAGTCTCTGCCTTTAGTTTTTCATATGCCCCCACATATGACAACCCTTTTGACTCTCCCCAGCACCAACCATGAAGCAGCAAACTGCGTAGTTACTATGGCAACGGCCGAAAAAACTCCTCAAATACCGTCACACACGCGTACGATAGACAGTGAATTAACAGTGTTAATTACAGTGGTTAATTAACAGTGGTGAATTTACAGTGTTAATTCAGCGTCACATATTTTAGTGAGAAATCTTATTTTTTTAAATGGTTCTCCTCTCATTCCCACTGTCTTCTCCCACTAAAACAGCGCAGCTAACAAATGGAGGGTGGGAGCAAGTTGAGGCAAAAATAATGCAAAATGTAAGGTCTGTATGCAAATTACAGTTTATCTTTATGGATAAGGGGGCGGCTGTGGCTCAGGAGGTAGAGCGGGTCGTCCAGTAATCAGAAGATCGAGGGTTTGATTCCCGGCTCCTCCAGTCTGCATGTCGATGTGTCCTTGGGCAAGATACTTAACCCCTAATTGCTCCTGATGGCTGTGCCATCAGTGTATGAATGTGTGTGAATGATTAGATTTCCTCTGATGGGCAGGTTGGGACTTTGCATGGCAGCCCCTGTACCCATTCAGCGCATGAATGTGTGTGAATGGGTGAATGTGATTTGTAGTGTAAAAGCGCTTTGAGTGGTTGGAAGACTAGAAAGGTGCTATACAAGTAGTGCCATTTACCATTTACCATTATATTGATGCTGAATTGAAAAGAATACTGTCGACATATGACGCCTTTTACCTTGTGTTTCTAGAGTTAAGTGTTTTTGCTGACACGTTAGGAATTGTTAATATGTCATATTTCTTAAAGGGAGTTTGGCGTAATATTTTCCCCGGAGAGCGCAGGAGCTTCAGTTTAATTCAAACTGCTAATATGTATATTTTTTAACATTTTGTCACCACCGCAGAAACACCAGGTAACTGCTTAAGTATGATAAGGTTGTCTGACGTTGACTGCTGTTATTGATTTGACCGATTCTGACCAATAGCCAACACTCGTTAACCGACAAGATTAAAATGTAGGCTACTATTTAGAACGGACGAGTGTCTGTGACCCATTAAAAAATATACCAATACAGCAAACTTTTTTTTTTTCATAAGAAAGGCTTCATTTTTACATATGCAAATAGCAGCATAAACAACTGAACATGAGGATTTACACATCATCACATCTGCAGCTCTGCTGTGAATGGAGTAAAACAGACAGAGTAAAATAGACCAATAGGCCAACACGACAAATATTCAACTTAAATAAATGTTTAAGTAAACAGCAAATAGTAGCCAGACTTCCTAATGAACAGAAACATTAACAAAACGAAAACACACATTTAATCCTCCCGCACTGAGTGCACTCTTTAACCGGCATAATAGCCTAGATCTCATGTGTAGGAAAATATTTTAGAACTTATTAAAACAATCGCAAATAGTAGCCAGACTGTGTAATGTATGAACAGATTAACAAACAAAAACACACATTGAATCCTCCAGCGACGAGAGTGTTGAAACGAAAACCTCCTCCTCCTCCTCCTCCTCCTACTCCTCCTCCTCCTCCTCCTCCTCCTCCTCCTCCTCCTCCGGCTTATTCATGATCAAAAACAGCCAACAGCTTAACAAAACGGAAACTTGTAGTCACAATTTTCAGACCTCAGCCTCAAAGTTTGTGTGATGCTCAAAACTATTTATCCGCCATTTTACAGCCACAACAGTAGGTTACGGCCAGTGTACTGGCAGCATACTCAGACATACTGGGACAAATCCAAAGTCCTGCGATCCAACTTTAACTGTTTAACTGATAGTATTAATCAGTCAAAATTAAATAAATAATATTTACATAATTAAGAACATCCCTAATGGTTTACAGCTAATTGTACTCGGTTTCTATAGGCAGTATGCAGTAAATGGTCACCTTTTGTGTCCGTGTTTTTCTGTACATCCCCCTCCGTCCCCCGTCCCCCCCCCTCCTTTCACATTGCCCCCACGGCAAACCTCTTGTTCCATAGGAAACACTGTGTATGGCGCCTTTATAGTCTTCTGACCACTCAAAGCGCTTTTACACTATGAGTTCATACGCTGAATGGGTACAGGGGCTACCATACAAGGTGCAAACCAGCCCATCAGAGGGACCTAACCATTCACACACATTCATACACTGATGGCACAGCCTTCAGGAGCAATTTGGAGTTCAGTATCTTGCCCAAGGACACTTCGACATGCGGACTGGAGGAGCCAGGAAGCCAACGGCTGATCAACTGATTAGAGGACGACCCGCTCTACCTCCTGAGCCACATCTGCCCCGCTACCCCTCCCATGTTCCAAATGCCAAATATTTGTCCATTCAAGCAACATTTTGCAAAGCTGTATGGATGTCCCTCCAAGCAAGACATTATAGGCTCACTACTGTAGTCTACTACACCTGTGATTATCATACCTGAGTCATTGTATGTCTGCTCTATTGTGTGATTTAAAAAAATACATGTCATGTTTAAAACTGTTATTTCCTGTGTTAAAATATTTATTCAATTCAGTTCAATTCAATTTTATTTATATAGTGCCAAATCATAACAAAAGTTATGTCAGGGCACTTTTCACATAAAGCAGGTCAAGACCATACTCTTTAATTTATCAAAGTATTTGTAATAACTTTTCCAAAACCTTTCATTATTCCACATTTTTCCAAAATTTTTCCATAGGCGGTTATTTATAGGACTGGTCCTTATTCAAACCTAAAGTGGCGGGGGGATGGTCAATAACTGCTGAGTGAATTCTGATTGTAGTATCTCATTTTCGTAAATTAGAATCTGTTTACAATGCAGAATAGCATGGTAAGGGGAAGTGTTCAGGATGAGACACAAAAAGAAAAAGCTCGACTTGCTTACTCTGACTGTTCTCCATCATCTGGCAGTATGTTGCGGGTGCACTGCAACAGATAGTTTCTGAGGAAGAGGCCCCTGAGTGGATGCTGGACACCACGACACATCTCGACCAGGTCCTTTAGAATGTCCTTACGAGACTGGGGGAAGGAGCGAACGTACACCACACCCACTGTGATTAGCAGATAGCTGGGGAGAGAGGGACAAAGCAAAGAGACTTGATCCAATTAGAGGTTCACATTTCCCAATACTTGTATTTAAGTATAACCCCCAAAATAAAATCTCTATGAAGCCTGACATCTTTTCATATAGGGTCATGCATGACACACAATCAAGGATGTGTGTGCAGCTGGGGGTAGAAAACACAATGGCTCAATGTCATGAAAGCTTAGGTATGGATAATTTCCTAACTTGATTCTAACAAATTCAACAACAATGTTTGTGACAGTAATAATATAACTACAGTGAAATCAATATATAATAGGTATAAGTGAATCTTTACACCAAACTGACAGCAGCTACATTAAACCTTCTTTACTATACAAACCTATTACGACAAGGTGAATTAACTAATATTAACAGTGATATCTGGTGGCTTTAACCAGACATGGTAGCTTACCCCTAACGATGCAGCGCTTAATTAGCAAACAATCAGTTAATAGAATTGTTGCACTGAACATGAGTTGCAGGCAGTAATTCAGCATTTTAAAACTACCCCAAAACACAGGGCACTTATATAACTCAAGATACAATCTACTAGGTGAAGTTAAATATCACATGAACAAAGACAAGAAAAGCAGGAAACTACTAACCAGCATGATAATTGGCATATTTGCACAGCAGAGTAATGTCAAGTGTAGGTTAGGTAAAATGAGTATTTCCTACACAGGTAGTAATTAAACACTCCACAGAAGAACAAACAAGAAACTATTTACAATATGTCAGAAACACACAACACCACATGTATTTGCTGTCTAAAGCCAGCCACTTTCTGCTAAGCCTTAGTCTCTTCTGTTACCCACTAGGTATAGTAATTAATCCAGCAAATAAATGGCAGTGGTGCATTGTTCTGTCACTAAATATGCATATCACAACAAGAATAAGGTAAGGTAAAATTATTTTACACCTAATATAAGAACTTCTATCAAACAAGAAATTCTGAACTTCCTATTCCCATAGTCCCATTACAAGCCTTTCTAACAATCTTATTCCTCTGCCCCCCCACTTAAACAGTTTCAGATCGATTTCCTCACTAAAAAAATCTCTAAACTGTATCTCTATGTTTCATTGTATCTCTAACATGTCTGTCCTGCTGTTTGCCATCAAAATATAGCAGACACTCATTAGATGGCAGCAGAGTACACAGGCAAAGCTTCACTTAAAAGACACTGTCACTATAGAATTTAAGTATTATTCATCAGCAGGGCAAATGATAGCTGAATGGTTGCACGCATGCCATGTGGCCATGGTATCCCTGGTTCGGCTCTAGCTGAGAACCTTTATTGCCTGTCATGCCGCTTTCTCTGTCCTCTTGTTTCCTGCCTGCCTCTTCACTATCACCTATCCAATGAAATGCCAGGGGATCATGAAGAGACCCTGCAAGGCTGATTTTTCTTCTCCGAAGAATGATCAGCCAAACAACTTAAAACATTTTCAGCTGTCAATTATTGTGTGCTGATACTCTAAACCCACATCAAACTGATTGAACCATTGATCATAAAGTTTGTTAAAGCATTTAAGGGTTTTAATATGACAACGTCTATTTGTAGCTTTTGTTGCTAGGGACAAAGCAAAGAGACTTGATCCAATTAGAGGTTCACATTTCCCAATACTTGTATTTAAGTATAACCCCCAAAATAAAATCTCTATGAAGCCTGACATCTTTTCATATAGGGTCATGCATGACACACAATCAAGGATGTGTGTGCAGCTGGGGGTAGAAAACACAATGGCTCAATGTCATGAAAGCTTAGGTATGGATAATTTCCTAACTTGATTCTAACAAATTCAACAACAATGTTTGTGACAGTAATAATATAACTACAGTGAAATCAATATATAATAGGTATAAGTGAATCTTTACACCAAACTGACAGCAGCTACATTAAACCTTCTTTACTATACAAACCTATTACGACAAGGTGAATTAACTAATATTAACAGTGATATCTGGTGGCTTTAACCAGACATGGTAGCTTACCCCTAACGATGCAGCGCTTAATTAGCAAACAATCAGTTAATAGAATTGTTGCACTGAACATGAGTTGCAGGCAGTAATTCAGCATTTTAAAACTACCCCAAAACACAGGGCACTTATATAACTCAAGATACAATCTACTAGGTGAAGTTAAATATCACATGAACAAAGACAAGAAAAGCAGGAAACTACTAACCAGCATGATAATTGGCATATTTGCACAGCAGAGTAATGTCAAGTGTAGGTTAGGTAAAATGAGTATTTCCTACACAGGTAGTAATTAAACACTCCACAGAAGAACAAACAAGAAACTATTTACAATATGTCAGAAACACACAACACCACATGTATTTGCTGTCTAAAGCCAGCCACTTTCTGCTAAGCCTTAGTCTCTTCTGTTACCCACTAGGTATAGTAATTAATCCAGCAAATAAATGGCAGTGGTGCATTGTTCTGTCACTAAATATGCATATCACAACAAGAATAAGGTAAGGTAAAATTATTTTACACCTAATATAAGAACTTCTATCAAACAAGAAATTCTGAACTTCCTATTCCCATAGTCCCATTACAAGCCTTTCTAACAATCTTATTCCTCTGCCCCCCCACTTAAACAGTTTCAGATCGATTTCCTCACTAAAAAAATCTCTAAACTGTATCTCTATGTTTCATTGTATCTCTAACATGTCTGTCCTGCTGTTTGCCATCAAAATATAGCAGACACTCATTAGATGGCAGCAGAGTACACAGGCAAAGCTTCACTTAAAAGACACTGTCACTATAGAATTTAAGTATTATTCATCAGCAGGGCAAATGATAGCTGAATGGTTGCACGCATGCCATGTGGCCATGGTATCCCTGGTTCGGCTCTAGCTGAGAACCTTTATTGCCTGTCATGCCGCTTTCTCTGTCCTCTTGTTTCCTGCCTGCCTCTTCACTATCACCTATCCAATGAAATGCCAGGGGATCATGAAGAGACCCTGCAAGGCTGATTTTTCTTCTCCGAAGAATGATCAGCCAAACAACTTAAAACATTTTCAGCTGTCAATTATTGTGTGCTGATACTCTAAACCCACATCAAACTGATTGAACCATTGATCATAAAGTTTGTTAAAGCATTTAAGGGTTTTAATATGACAACGTCTATTTGTAGCTTTTGTTGCTAGGGTTGTTGCTAAGGTTTTTCCATGTATTGTTCACGTTGTTCACTCATATTTTGGATCAGATTCAGACTTGAACATGTATGGATGAATTTGAGAAGTTTATTTTTTGAGTAAAGAACGAAGGAAAAAAGTAAAATCCAACTACAACTGTTAGCATATAGCCTCCAGAACCACCAGGATATTTTTTTTATTGAACAATTTCTCATGTACAAATATTATAGCTTTAAGATCTTTGCACTGAACCACAAGAAGTCCTCCCGGAAGCTAATCAATCAGAACAGTGTCTTGTATTCTCTTTCCTAATGGATGGGGTCCCAGCCATTCAGTACACACCATTTCAAGAATAACTTCGCTCTTAATGCATCTCCATCTTACACAAGTAAACATTGAAGACATTGAAGAGAGTGCCCTAATTACCACAAAAACAGCCATAGTCTGCTCTACTGGTCCAGTCCAGAAAATGGTGGTAACATGATAAAAAGGAGCAGCAAACAGTAAGATGCCTTGGTAGACTAATATGTAGGTTCTCACCACATTTTATATGCACTGTTGCATATTTGCAGCTGTAACTATCACAGAAGCAGTAGGCCTTTAAGCATTAAGCAGAATATGATAAACAAATCAAGAAAATGTATTTTTTGGAAAAACAGGAATAAACGTCCATTCAGCATTGTGTCAATAGCTGAATGGACAAGCTGAGCTGTTGGATGGAGAGTGTTTGTTTTTCTGATTTAGTTTAGCAAATTTAAAAAAGTTATAAAAGTAAATTAAAATAAATTAAAGAGTATGGTCTTGACCTGCTCCATGTGAAAAGTGCCCTGAGATGACTTTTGTTGTGATTTGGCGCTATATAAATAAAATTGAATTGAACTGAATTGAAAAGCTTAATGTACCAAGCTAGACAACAACATTGTTACTATGTAAGCTGAAGCTCCATCCAGGTAAATTATCACTGATGTGAATTAAAATGTAAAGTCAGCATTTAACCCCCATAATCATTATTTCATGTCAGATCCAGTGTGATTAGGTACAAAGCCAAAAATAACAAAACACTGTAAAAACACTTTAAGATTGGGATGTATTGTCAGTACTTACAGGGCTTGACATAACTTTTTGAGCCACTTTTCCTTTGGATAATTAAGTTTGCCTTTCACTTGTCCAGGCACAAAAGTCACTTATCCAGGTAAAAATGACAAATGACAATAATTTACTTTTTTCATTTTGTTTGTGAATAAGCAAATTCAGACGAACAAACAGTTGAAACAGTCATTAATGATTAAATTCATGAATTTTATTACAGCCATTACTTCCCTGTCAATGATCTTTTCATTTGATCCTGAATTGTACAGCACTTTGTAAAGTCTGTTTCAATATGATCATCCCTCTGACGTTTAATAATAATGACCAACAGTGTTTCCCCTAAGATTTTTTTCAGTGGGGTGGTAGGCCCCCTGAAACTACTAGTTTTGTCCAAGTGAGTTGCTCCCAGTCTGAAAAGTGAAGCCAATGCAGAAGTGCCTTAAACCTGCATTCTTTCTAATGGCCAGCAGGGGGTGACTCCACTGGTTGCAAAAAGAAGCCTGATTGTATAGAAGTCTGAAAAAATGACCCTACTTCTCACTTGATTTATTACCTGAGTTAACACTTTCCTAATGAGTTTATCGTCTCTAATGCTAGTTTCAAGTCATCCTCAATACAGCATGATGTTCATTTTGTAAATTATGGTCCCACTCGAAACAAAATAGACAATAAAGCAGCGTATGTTTTAGGGCATGGCTAATTAAAATATATTTTGTTTTAATGGTTTTAGGCCTGTTTTTCACTAGTGAAAATTAGCATAATCACAGTTAACCATAGACTGTAAATGCACAGTGCTAACCAAGCTAGCAGCTAGTGCTTGGCTCAGCTCCATCTTTTCGTCCAAATATGGTCATTTCCGGCTCCAAAAATCCAAGATGGCGACAGTCAAATCACTAAACTAAATTAGAGGCTTCAAAACGGCAGTCCACAAGTCAATGGCTGACATCACAGTGACTTTTTCCATATTTTTTTTTTTTTTTTTTTTTTTTTTTTTTACAGTCCATGGTTTTGTTGCAGGGCAGGCGTGTTATGGATACTTGGTGTCAACAGTGTCGTCACAGACATTTTACTTGCAGGAGAAACACGTTTGGTTTTTGGGGTTTTTTTTTAATGACTTTTAACTTGTCTGATGGGACAAGTAAATTTCTCTTCCACTTGCCCTACAAAAAAATCCACTTGTCTCATACAACCAGACAAGCCTTAAAGTCGAGCCCTGATTTAAAAGCTTTTATATTCCTCATGATTTACAACAGCTTGAAATGTATTGTGTGTAGATTGGTGAAAAATAAAGGTCTGAATACTTTCTGAAGCTTCTTGCTTGATTGAAGTGCAGTGTATGTGGTACTTACAGCCTGGGGATGATGTTGCCTGCATACTGGACCAGCTCATAGAGATCTGCCACTTTGCGTCCCTTGGCAAACTCATCAGTCAGATAAACCTCTAGGTAGTGGAGTTCGTCAGAAATAGCCATATCTGAAAAAATTGTCAGGGACAAGTGCTAACCCACCATAAATCATCCACATACAAGAATAATTGCTAGCAGGTTAGAGATACAGATATTTCCAAGAGCTGTCAAGTTGCTTTCCACCGAAAATTAGATGGTGTCCTTTGTAATGCAGGGGGCATTTAATTTACAGAAATGACAGTTTTAATGATTATGATGGTAGAATCCAGGTTGGTGCAGATGGGTTGACAAGAATTGAGTTAGAGTATTAACAGAGAAACATTCAGTAATCCAAAGTCATTTTTGTGTGAAAAATCTGACCATTCTAACTCCATGATCAGCAAGCTTTGCATACATCTCACCTCAACAGTGATCTCTCAATCGGCAAAAATATGTAACACACACAATTTAGCAGCCCACCGTTACAAAAATATCAATACAAGAAAGCTCTGTGAAGTGAGCAAAAATGTATTATTCAAGCCTTGTATCTGGAGTTGTAATGATTAGTCAATTGATTAACCTGAAACTATTTTGACTAGCAAATAATTATTTGTGTCTTTTTTAGAGGCAAAAATACCAGATAATTGCTGGTTCCAGTTTCTAAAAAAGGTGAGATTTTGAGGATTTCTTTTGTCATAAATGATGACTGACTACCTTTGGGTTTTGGACTGTTAGTTGGACAAAAAAAAGACATTGGAAGATGTAGACTTGGGCTGTGGGAGATTATAATGGAAATATTTCATTACAAATCGATTAAATCAAGAAAATAATCATCAGATTAAATCAATAATGAAAATAATCATTAGTCATAGCCCTGCTTGTATCCATCTTTTTCTTGAGACAAAATTTCCACAATGCATACCCAAAAACTGTAAAGGATACAGAGCTCATAGTAGCTCTTTGGAGAAAGCATGGAGGTCCTCAGCTCACCCAGCATGTTAGAGGCATGTTTCAGAGCATCCATCAGCTTGTTCTTGTCCTGTAAACCGCACAACAGAGTCGAGCTATAAACATAAGAGAATCACAACCAAAATATCTGAATATTTAAAAAAAAAAGTACAATTGCTTAATAAAAGTTACATCATAAGTATAACAAGTTACACACACACAGTATATACATACACTTTTTAAAAATAATCTAAATAATGAAATGTCATATTTCTGGGGGTTTTTTGGGGGGGGGGGGGGGTTACTAATCAAGGAATATTGTGAAACACAGTGGCGTCGTTAGGCCTGGCCATTCACAAGGCTACAGCCTGGAATGTTTTATGAATAACCCCGAATCTCAAAGATTTTTTTTTTTTAAACAACAGACCTGCCAACCCTGGACGAACTTTGAGTATCACTTCCACGACCTTGATGCGTCAGATGCAAATCACTGCCGTTCGCACAATGAATTATTGTACATAATTTGCAAACATACATGTAACGTGTACATCATGCACACACATGCAGCAAACTGACAAAGATGTGAGGGATGCACTGATATGAAAATTCTTGATACCAATAACAGATTGTTTACAAAAATATGTGAAGATGCCTCTTCTGTTAGTTGGTCATTTATGCCTGTCTGTCCATTTGTCTTTCACCTGCCTAAACACACATTACCAAGGAACACAATTTCTCTCAGGCCACAAACTAACCTCCCACTTCTGCTGCATTTATATAGTTTATATTGTTTACACCTCCACAATAATCAAACTTTAAGCCAATTTGATTTTTGAAAATATGATTTTCAGCTAATTTGAAAAGATTACAATGTAGCTGTAAAACCCAAACAAGCCTAAACAGACTATTTTGTGGCTATGATTAAATTAATATTTTAGAGCTGGGTAATACAACAGTTCTCATTATAGGAATAATGACAATACAGGCTGAATATGAACATGGCTGTTGAAACTGTAGAAGTTATTACATCCCTCAAATATTGTACTTAATTTGCAGTGAGGGGTTGTTTCCTTGAAATTTTTCTGGAGTAGGCAAAGTTATAGACTACAGTGCCAACACACACACACACACACCTTGCAGGCCACAGACCCATTCTGCCTTTTACAAACATCTGCGCACACATGCTTCCTAGTAACTTTCTAGCTAACATTAATGTTATTTCTGTGGCACATTAACTCATCATGCCACTGCTCCTCTCATTACGGTTACGGGTTTGGCTGCAACAATAATTACGAATACACACTATGAAAAAGTCACGTTTTACAATCTGCGACATACAGACAATATATCCTAACGTTACTTTGCTACCTTAAATGCCTGGTGAACAAGCAAGCTAGCTTGCGAATTACGTAACGTTAGGCTAACGTTATTAATTTTAAATATTTTCCCAAAGTAGGAAGGTCTGCATTAACTTAACACAATTCACAAATTCAACTTTTCACATCCACCCCAGTACGTTTACAATTACAAATGAGTTAAAAGTAGCATCCTCACTTGAGGAAATAGCAAGCTGGAGTGAGAAGGGGGATCGAGAGGGTTAAAATCAGTGACATGTTGCTTTCAATTTGCAGTCTCTTGTAATGTCATTACACATTTGTCAAGTATGACCATATCATGGATGTACAGACCATATCCCCACTGATATTTGGGTGAAGGCTGGAGGAATGAGTTCGGTGCTATGATTGGTTGAACTCTTCTTCTTCTATTGCTTTTCGGCAGGCTACAAGCTGATGCCTCTTGCTGTTGGACTTGAGTACTGCACGTGCACAAGTGAACCATAGATTTATGAATTGAACTCACAGGCGTCACCAGCTTTTGCATAGTTTAGAGTGACCAATCGTATCAGCATACTTTGATGTCAAAATGCGTACCTGCTATGCAAAATGCATACAGGTTGGCAGGTTTGGAAAAGTAAAAAAATAGCACTAGATCTATTCATCTGCAATTCCAATCATGCATTAAAGCCCTCGAAAATAACATATCTATCAAAAATGCAAATATGTTTTGCAAATATGTTCAAACAGCAGATCTACTTCACACTTGGCACACACACATTTTATGAGTGCAAGAGAGAGAGAGCAGCAGTTACAGGGCTTGTCACTGTTGGCTGGTGGGAGCTAGGTAGCTAATTCACTAAGGCAAGACTTGAAGGCTATGGATATAAAAAGCTTTTTTCAAAAAGAAACAGGATGATGGCAACAAGGCACAGGCAAGGCTAGAGGACATGGTAGAAGAGCTCTATCCTGTTGCTGTAGCAGCACATGAGTCAGCTTTCGGGGGGAGCTCACTTATTTTCTTTTATCAAGGGAGCTTGAGGACTGACTGTGACTCTTGTTGCAAAGAAACATTTATAGCTGCATGTAAGTAGGCCTACTTGCTTTATGTCAGCACATCTAATATATAATAATCAGTTAATGACCACATCAAACCTCCACACGGGTATCAAAACCAAACTTCATAGTATGATACAATATGGCCAACTAACGCAGGGCACAGTGTACTCTGCAGAGTGATGTAGCCTACAATACAGTGCTAACAGCAAATAATTCTGTTAATTGTGAATAGCCCTTACCGTAAAACAGAAGTGACCACAGAGGCCTGACTTCTCCCCAAAATTTCACAAATCATGTTTTCAGGGGAGCTCATGTCTTATTAAGAGGAGCCAAGCTCCCCCTGGCTTCCCTGTTATTCACACCCGGGACGTGAGAGTGTCACGGCCTCATCTACAGGCTCAGGTTGGTGAAGAACAAGGTTCTTTAGCTAGCTAGTCTAGCTCAGGTTTTTGTCACAAGGCACATCATTTATGACATGTATTTCCAAGGCATATCTTTACATATGATTACATAGCTATGTAAATCATCATAAATAAGACTAGCCTAATTCCAAGGCACACCTGACCAGCTCCCAAGGCACACAGTTTGAGAACCACTGGTCTAGCTAGCCTGCACTCACTGATGGAATAGTGCATTAATGCTTTTGTATAATCTGATATTGGTTGGTGTGTTCAAATAATCGTTTAAGGCTATGTATAATATAAATTGATAAAGAACATGTTCATGATCTAATCATCACATCAAAAAATAAGAGATTTGGTAAGATTGTGGTTGGTATATGCTGACTGCATCATTTTTATGACCAGGACAGGAGAGAGGGGAAGAGAACAGGAGGAGAGAGCAGAGGAGTTTTATGATAGGTAGCCAATAGATTTCACCAAAGCTGTGATTTAGTATTGTATAGCATTGGACTTTCAGCAGTGTCTAGCTATGATATTAAGAAGTCTGACAACCCTTAAGGTATTAATTACTTAGCTAGATAAACATTGTCAATGTTAGACATTCAGGTTAATCCCAAAATTCTGCCAATGGACTGCAACTCAGCTTGGGCGGTATCTATTTCTTCATTCCTGAATACCTTCCCAACATTTCACCTGGGTATTATGTAAGATATTTTTGGTCATAATTAAAATTAAAAGTCCAAATAGAAAATTAAAAAGAGATCAAATTAAAAAGATTATTTTACTACACTACTAGGAATAATCAGACCATAATTAAACTTAAAAAGAAAGAGGAAATTGAAAAAGCAAATTTAAAATGGAAAAGCTTATATGGAAATACTTAAATTAAAATTAAATTAATTTTGCCTCCATGAAGTATGATGGCATTTGTAAAATACAAACATTTGCAGCAACTAATGGGAATAAAACCCAACGAGCTGACATTCATATCAACTTCATACTGTGATTGGTCAGCTGCATGGAGGTGAAAAAAGAGTTAGGGTTTGAACTTCTCTGTCAGCTCTTTTTCATTCAGTTTCATTCATTCAGTTTTTATGTAAACAACAGAGTGCAATACTATGAATGTCTTCAAGAAGAGACTGTCTGCAAATATGCATTGATATCCCCATCTTGATAACATATCTCCTTCCATTTCTATGACAACTGGCTTTTAACTCCATCTTCGAGAACGGCTGTTCCAAACAACTGTTAACACTTTTGATTTCTGACATGGTTGGCCAACACCTACTAATTCAGATCAAACATAAAACCGAGCCACTCTTTCCCCACAACTTTTTTTATGTAGCAAATAGTGCATACAGTTTTGTCTGTGTTGGCTAGTTCACCTGTATCATCTGATCTCAATCAATAAAACTTCATGTAGCACCTTTCATAAAAGTCGAATGCAATTCAAAGTGCTTTATCATGAACCAACTGACCTCTGGAGGCGAGTATTGTGCGCTACATCTTGTAAGTAGAGCATCACTGTGTCAGTCCAGATCCCTGAAATTCTTGGCTGTTTGATAAAAAGATGGGTTAAAGGACTGGTGGTGAGCACCAACCATTCGAAGTAAATGGCTGGTGATTTTATTTGTCTTATTGTCAACAAATCTCATGCTTGGTCATGTATCAGAAGTGGCGTAACTTGATATCTGATATGGGTCTTTGGTTTGGATGTGGCAAAATTGCTCAAGGGTGCCCCCTAGAAAATTTCAAAGTCAAAGCTCCCACCTTTAAATTTGATGTTTATGTACAGAATTTGGTAGGCAGAAGTAATATCTACAGACTTTGAAAAAAGTCTTTTGGAGCCCTACCCTAAGTCCAACAGGAGGTCAGCCATTTTGAATCTACTGTACACTTTTTTCGCATAGTGAGACCTTTGAGGCCATATATTTTAATGAAGCCCTCCTAGAGATTTAACCTGAGCAACTTCAAATTTGGTAGGTGACATCTAAAATACCTTTACGGTGCTAAATTGCAAAGCTCTTTTGTTTCCACTGAACATCCTTGGCGTGGCATGCCAAAACAATTTTGGGTCATCTTGAATTTACTTTACTTTTTGCACACTTTTTGGCATTTTCAGGCTCTGTATTTTAACAAACTCCTCCTAGAGATTTAACCTGACCTACTTCAAATTCGGTCAGTGTCATCTAAAGACTTATGCGATGAAAAGTTATCAAAATCTTGACTTTTCATTAAATGCCATTGCCGTGGCAACGTGGCAAACATCAATGTTTCGCTATGAAGCGTGAATTTATTGTAATTTGAATGTACATTGTCTAATCTGCCCCACATTTATCATGTTTGATAAGAGTCCAGGCCTGGACACATCTACATGTCAATATTGAGTCATAGTCATAGCGCCACATACTGACAACCAGTACTGGGAATTACACTACTTTTGGCAGTAACTACTTATGTAACTAATTACTTTTTCTAATTAGATAGCGTGATTACTGAAATTGTAATGGGCTCGTTTTTTTCTTACGCGAATATAGTGGATAACTACAGAGGACAGCAGACAAACGCACACACAACACAAACATATCATCCAACCTTACCATGTCTCAGAGCTGTGTTATAAAGTCATGTCATTGTAGCCAACTCTTAGTAAAAAATAAACTTGTCTCTAGAGCTATAATGTAATATATTGTAAATAATACCTGTTACTCAACTGTCACTGCTATTCCTGATTTAAGTCATGGATCTGCAGTAGAACCCAGAGTGGACTATCGAGTTGTCTTTCTTGTCTGTTTGTGAAACTGGACTGAACTGAACTGATTTAGGGATGCGGAGCAAAAAAAATGGACTCTGATACTGTGGGACAAGTTACAATTTTGCATTAAAAGTAACACAAGCATGAGAAATTTGGGGCAGATTAGACAATGTACATTCAAATTACAACTTCCTGTATCAAGGCGGAACATCAAAGTTTGCTATGTCACCACAGCAAGGGTGTTCCGAATTTGAAGTCCGTCAGGTTAAATCTCTAGGAGGAGTTCATTAAAATACAATGACTGGAAATTGCAAAAAGTATACAAAAATATCAAAGTAAATTAAAATGGCTGACTTCTGTTGGAAGTATGGTCAGGAGGGTATGGCTCCATGAGGCTTTTTTGTTTGTCTGGACATGATACATGTGCCGACCAAATTTCATTCATCTACATCAAATTTAAAGGTGTGAGCCCTTAATTTGAAATTTTCTAGGGGGCGCCCTCAAGTTTGCCACATCCAAGTCAAAAATATCCCATATCGTATCTAACTAGAAAATACAATTTCTGCGACTCTCTATCAATTAAGGTTCAGATCTCAAAAACTATAAGTCCTATGTGAAATGTATTTACACTGTGAGAGAGAGGAGGCTTATAGCAACATACTGAGGCAAGATATGTGCGTGAGGAGTTAAAATTGTGGGAGTGACAGCAGTTTAGTAAAACATGTCTGGCCTAAAATTATCTGTGCTCTCCACTGTGCCCGATCACATGACACACTGGTGAGACCTGATATTGTCTGATATCCCATATCAGACAACTAAATATAATCCTTCTGACGCGTGTGCCAAGTTTCATGACTTTTCAAGCATCCCTAGCCCTTCAAAGACAGCTTCCTGTTTCATGGCAAACAATGCGTAGCCTTGGCAACAGCTTTTGATGAAAACTCAAAAGCTTCACCATTCAGCATCATCAACGTCTTACAACATAGCTGACCAAATTTTAGAAGGATCTGCTTAAGCTGATAGGAGTAGTTAGTAAAAGTATGGGGCTTAAAACTTCCTGTTGCCAATAGGTGGCACTATTACTATAATTCAATATTGTCCTTTACACTCCTAGGTGCTCGGGCCCTAATTAAAGCTGCAAGCAGCGATGATCAGGCCCTTGCACCTTAGCGCATGTGGGTGCATGCTGCAGTCGAAGGGCTTTTATTGCAGACATTCAGATGTGTTCAGGAACGGGCTCTTATCAGACGTTGCACAAACAAGTTAAATATCACTTCCTGTGTCCATTATGTAGTGCTAAAGAACACCCACTTATTATACATCATGTTACTATATATCAACTGTAGACCATACCTTGAAAATTTCAAGTGAATCGGATGATGTTTGTCATAACAGACTGACTTCCTGTTGTCAGCAGGTGGCCCTATGACTCACTATTTACACATAGATGTGTTCAGGCCAGGACTCTTATCAAGTATGAGAAATGTGGTGCAGGTTGGACAACGTACATTCAAGTTAAAACAACTTCCTGTTTGATAGCAAACCATCGATGTTTACCACTTCGCAGCAGCAACAGCGTTGAATGACAACTCAAGATTTTGATAACTTTTCATCTTAGGTCTTAAAATGAAACTGACCAATTTTGAAGTTTGTCAAGTTAAATCTATAGGAGGAGTGTGTTAAAATATAACACCTGTAAATTTCAAAAAGTGCACTAAAATTGCAAAAAAAATTCTAAGTGGCTGACTTCCTTTTGGACTTATGGTATAGCTCCAAGAGGCTTTTTTTTTACGCATCTGGACATGATACAGGTGCCTACCAAATTTCGTTCATCTACGTCAAATTTAAAGGTGGGGGATTTTAAATTGGACACTATCGAGCCACACCCATGACCCATAAAATATTAAATATTAAACCACTTCTGACGAATGTGCATAGTTTGATAAGTTTTCGAGCAAGTTTAGCCCCTCAAATTTGTTTCTTTTGGAAGAAGAGATATAAATATAAATGCATTTCCAATGGAAAATGCATGTTAATACTGCAAACTCAAATAAATTGCAAAGCATTGCTGAAAATACTCAAGACTTGCTCAGCATCCCCATTTAGAATTTAGTTACCATGGCATGTTACATTGAAGAGATATGACAGTTTGCATGACATACTGAATCATGGCACCACTAGCCCATCCTTGTGGTCATCAATAAAACACCACCATAGTATTACTGATTCTCAGGGAGAACTTGTGTACCAAATTTCCTTTTATTAAAGGCAACAGAATTGCAGAGATATCATGTTATAAAGTTACTTGAGCGCCCCCTTTTGGTAGAATTTTATGAAATTTTACACAATTGTACAATGTCGCCTTATGTTCAATTAGATCCACAAGTATGGAGGAGTTGAAAGCTTTCAATATTAAATTATATAAAATCACTGGAATATGCTAGAGAGCTGAAAAGTAAATGCACACCTGTCTCTTAAGAGCTGAACATTTTGATATTTGAATGGTTTCTGTCGCTCAAAGTATGGAGGAGTTGAAAGCTTTCAAAAAATGTACGGAAGAATAAGAAAAAGAACTGGAAATGCATTTCCTGCAGAAAATGCGTGTGAATGCTGACAGCTGAAATGAATCGCAAAAAACTGCTGCATAAAAGTACTTAAAGAGCTGAATATTTTGATATTTGGTTGAAATAGCTGAAAGTGTGAAAGAGGTGAATGGTTGCGAAAAAAACATACGGAAGAAGAAAAAGAATAATAATAAAGATTTGGATAACAGAAGTGTGAATGCTTTCACCATTCAAACTAACTAGAAATGCATTTCCTGCGGAAAATGCATGTGAATGCTGAATACTGAAATAAATCACAAAGCGCTGTTAAAAATACTAAAGACTCGTTCAGAATCCCCATCTGTACGAATACAAATTGATTACCATGGCATGTTACATTTAACAGATTTGGCAGTTAATAAGTTGTATGGTGGTGTTTTGTTTATGACCACAAGGTGGGGCTATTGGTGCCATAATTCAGTATGTTGTGCAGATTCTCATAGAAAACTTATCTACCAAGTTTCACTTCATTAAAGACAACAGAATTATAGAAATAGCATGTTAAAAAGTTACTTTAGCACCCCCTTTGGACAAAATTTTATGAAATGTTACACACTTCTGACAGGTAACCTTGTGTACAAAATTCCCAAATTTGGTCACAATCCGACTCTTTATTGAGGAGTTATTGACCATTAAGTGCATTAGGCCACGCCTTCAAAAGTTTGCTAACCAATAACAGACAAACCGTCAGTGATATCTGAAAACAAATACATAAGTTGTGTTCAGTGTCCTCTAAACATGGTATGTACCAAGTTTGGTGAAGATTGGATGAAATATGCGCCAACAGAAGCAAAACGTGTTTATCAAAAAATCCAAAATGGCCTATATCAGTCTAATCAGCATCATCCAAGGAACATCCTAAGCAAATATTTTTTTGATAGAACTTACTGTTCATTACTTATTAGCCAAAACGCAAAACATTTAATAACTGACCACATGGTGGCGCTATTGGTACCATGTTTTAATATATAAAGCATTTCCCGATGGGACACCAATACATCACATATGAACATTCTATCACTATTAGTTTTTGAGATATTAGCTTTCAAACATTCCTCCCATAGACTTTCCATTATAAATTTTAATGTTAAGAAAATGTATATAAAATCAATGGATTATGATACAAAGCTGAAAAGTAATAGCATAGATGTCCTTTAAGAGCTGAACATTTTGATATTTGAATGGTTTCTGTCACTCAAAGTATAGAGGAGTTGAAAGCTTTCAAAAAACATACGGAAGAATAAGAAAAAGAAGAAACTAGAAAAATTGCGTGTGATTGCTGAAAGCGAATTGCATTCCAGTTATGCAGATTGCATAACTGGAAGCTGAACACTATTGAAAAATCTAGCAAGATTAAAATCAGCAATGGGTGGAATTGAACCTACACCATCATGTTTGTAAGACAGACATGCTATGCACTGAGCTAACATGTCACACAGCAATGCCAGACCAGATTCTGGTGTTTACTCTGTCAATTGCATGAAATTGACAAAAAGGCAGTTCAGCTCAGCTCATTAAGCAGATTGACCTCACCTGGACCCCTTCATCCTTCAACTCTACTGAGTTCTGCCCTAAGCGGGGCTCAAACTCACAACCTTTGGATCTAAAAGGAGTTCAGAAGTGACATGAGCTGTACATTTAAACGTACATGAGTTCTGCTCAAACACTCTTAGCTCTCTCCTTAGTGAATTTCTCACTAATCCCACAGTTGTTTGGACGCTATTAAGATCTGCTAGTTTCTTAGCTCAGCTTACTAGCACTGGCCTCTATCTTTCCCTCTCACTCTCCTGCTCAGTGTGTCTTATGTTTAGCTATTCCTCTACCTCCTTTAGTGATTATGGTACATGTAATAAATGTAGTTTATTTGCCATGATGGAGGCCAGGCTCGATGTATTGAAAGCGCAGCTCTGTAGCAGTTAGTAGCAGCTAGCCAGCCCCCAGTAGCCGATGTGAGCCAATCCAGCCTGTCAGTTTAATTATATTGAACATTTATTGAACATCTGTTATATTTCTGTCAAGGAAAATTAAATCAAGATAATTACTGTTATCGTTTTATCACCCAGCCCTACTTCAGAGACATGCTATTCCTTCTGGTTTGCATCTTTGTGGGGAAGAATTCATACTGCAGCAGGATAATGACCCCTAACACACCTCAAAGCTTTGCAGGAACTACTTGAAGACCAAAGCAGACCAACGAGTCCTGACTCTCATGACCTGACCTCAACCCCATTGGACATTTATGGGGGCACTTGAAACGGAGAAAGCCAAGCATTCTGTGACATCACATGGAGCTCTTTGGAACATTGTCAAATTGTGCTGGGATAACATGGGTCATCAAGTTTTGCACAAACTTGTAGAGTCCATTCCAGCTCGAGTGCATGCGGTTATTAAAGTAAAAGTGAGACATACCAAATACTAAGATATTTTGAAATTCATGGACATTTTTTTTTTAAAAAAATTCAACTTTTCACTCAAACTGTTAAGCTGATACTATCATTTGTAATGAAAAAATAGTATTACATTTGAAACAAATGCAAAACAGGAGTATCTTGACAAGCGGTCTCAGACTTTTGGACCCTACTGTGGATTTGCAAACTAAAGACACCACTGCCCTGTAATGTGTGATGCGGAATCAGTTTTCCTAAAGAAAACTAACATGTGGAATGGAAAATGTGCACTGGAGATGCCAGTATTTTTACTCAGCAAAGGGGACCTTCAGGCTTGTCAGCTCATTATGGCTTAGAACTAGCGGTTTAAAGAGTTATCACAGCCATAATAATATTTATATATTTATAACAAAGTGAAACCATCCTACCAGGCATCGCTTCATCTGGAACGACTGGACCTTCACAGCTTGCACAGCTTCATCTAGAAGCTTCTCCTGTTCATCCTGGGGGGACTGCTGTGTGGTTGGCTGTAATACCATGAGAATGGGTACACAAGTTGAGAACAGATACAAGTTCTTAAATGCTAGAATAAATCAACAATACAGACAGACATTCATCAAGCACTTTATTAAGAACACCATACCAATTAGATTAGATTATTTTTATTTCAAACATGTTAAAATAAAATATATAGGCAGCGAAACAAAAAACAAAAATAAGCAAACTTTCAGTAAGCAACACAAATAATAGCCTTTCAATGTTCGAAAAGAGCATAGGATCAAGTATATGAAGCTTTTATTTATACTTCATCAATCAAATAAAAGCCAAAAACATTCAAAACAACACGAGAATAAATATAACTTGCATAGAAACAACAACAAACAAAAACAACACAAGTCAAAAAGACACTGTACCACATCATATTATTCCAGTCCACCTCTTTGTTCCTCCATTCTATATCTGTTCAATACGTTACTATTAAAGATACTAAAACTGGGAAGGGCCTCCCTTTGCTCTCTAAACAGCCTAAATTCTTTGCAGCATGGATTCCACAAGATGTTGGAAACATTCCCTTGAGATTCTTGTCCATGTTGACATGATTGCATCACTTCATTACTTCAGATTTGTCAGCTGCAAATTTGGTTGTGCTGCAAATCTCCTGTTCTACCACATCCCAAAGGTGTTCTATTGGATTCAGATCTGGTAACTGGGGAGGCCACTGGGGTACACTGAACCCACTGTCATGTTCATGAAAACAGTTTGAGACAACTTTTGCATTATCAAACTGGAAGAAGCCATTAGAAGATGGTGAATTACTGCCATAAAGGGAGTCACATGGTCAGCATGGTCAAGGAGGTTTGTGTGGGTTCACTAAGTAAGGTGAGGATATATTGTGGAATGCAAGTGTGCTGAGCTTTCGAGTGCGGAGGTGCACTCATTCTTGACACCAAAATTGCAGTGCGCTACTGGATTGAGATCACCACACCCTCCGCCTGTGGCACACAGCGAGTCACCAACATATCAAATTGACAAAGCCAAAGAAATAACGTCAGTATGGCTCAGAAAAATGGCAGTTTATTAGTGCACCACAGAATTTATTGCCATTTGCACAGGCAGAAGCACATTGGAATTGTTATGCAGTTCACTCAGTCAGGATTAAAAAATAAATGAAATTTAAAAAAAAAAAAAAAAAAAAAAAAAAAAAAGAGCAACAAGAGTTTATCCAGCAAGGTGCTCTGCTGGCCAATCATCAATCTGCAAGCGCACACTCCTCATAGATTACTTTGTAACGTCGCGGTGAAAGATTAACAGTTGCAGCTGTGAATCGGAAAATCCTGTCTGAACATATATATATATATATATATATATATATATATATATATATATATACATATATATATATATGTGTGTGTGTGTGTGTGTGTGTGTGTGTTTGTGTGTGTCTCATAAGCCTTAAACGCATAAATCTGTTACTCCAAATGGACTTGCTGGATCTCTCCGGTATCAGAACAACAACCCTCCACCAGCGCAGCCCTCTGAGTTGTTGCAGGGCTGTTTTCGGTCTATATCCTGGCAGAGCTTGAACTGCCGTACCCGTGCTGTGTGGAAAACACCTATATACTCCTAATTCTGGGATCCTGGCTGCCGAAATTAACTCCCCAATTTCGCTCCTCTGTTACATCTATGATTGTAACTCCATCAAATCTAACGTAGCTGACGCGGCTTACCGTTTGCGGAAGGAGCATGCACGTCCGCACGAAAGGCACATTCATGTACGCGGTTTGCATGCGATGTGTTCTGATCTTTAACAGTTTTGGCATGGCAATGATGTGTCTGATTTGCTAACCAGCTCACGCAATTCCCATTCACATAACATTTAACCTCGTGTAAAATATGACACAGCACAGTGAGGAAACAAGCTAACAACAGCTAACGTTAACGTTAACGTTAGCTGTCTCACAGTCACCTGCTTTGTCCCGTACATCTCTGGGGTAACACTGGTTGACTTATTTGATCCTACATATATCGTGATATCAGGGCATGATAGCTTGAAAAAAATAAACGTTCAAGTAAAGCACCTCGCTAAATGCTTGCAAACAGTTGGTAGCTTGTTAGCCTTGCTAGAGGCTGTCTGACGGAAGCGTTAGGCCATAGTAGCTCACATACAGGTCGGGTTTTAGATCAATTTAAGATACACACTTTACATTACTTGTAAACGAAATTAAACGCATGCGGGGTATCCGAAGGACACATGCGAACAATTTGCGTAATCTTGTTTTTGGAGAACTGCTTACCATGGTTCTTAGATCTGTGTAGGATCAGTCGGAGAAGTCTGCCTGTCATGTGACTCACAGCAGTGCTGCCTTCATGGTCTGTCTGTACACAGCTGTACACAGTAGACAGGCGTGGCCATGTGTCCCACTACTTGCAGGTTCTGGGGAACTTGGACATCACCATGGAGCACATGTGTTTTTTTCCTCCTTTATTGAACCCCCAAATTCATACAATCAAAAAATGAGGGCTCAATTCAGCAGCGCCAAAGTCAAAGTCCACAACGTGAGCAGCAGAACATAACAGATGTTTACGAATACCCAACAAAAGTTGATTGCAAAATAACGTTATCACCCTTTGAGCAATTTGACGTTGAAAAGACGTTTAATAGATGTCTATCATACGTCTATTTGTCTGTAGACGCTGAGTTTAGATTAAGGTTATTCGAGGTTGAATAACGAGAAAATTTAGTGGACGTCTAAATTTAATCTAGACGTTTGTACACATCTTTATAGACGTTTATCAGACGATCAATAAACGTCCAATATATGAATTTAGACGTCTAACGTTACTAAACTTTCATTTTTCAACTTATTTTCACCAGGTTTCAGCTCAGCCGTTTAATCAACGTCTGTTACACTGATAAATAACACAGATGGCCTATTGCATGAAGCATAAAATATGCAAATATTCAAAAATGAAAATACACAAAAAACAATGGATGACAGAAGAAAATAAACATAATATATAATATATATATAGGCCTATAAAATCCCTCTCTCAACCCTGGGGCTGCTTCATTGAATGTCGTAGGGGGCACTAGGGAGCCAGTTTGCATCACTGACTAAATATTATCATGTAGACGTGTTCAGGCCTGGACTGTTTTCAAATGTCAAGTTTCAGGCAGATCCGACCATGTACACTAAAGTTATAGCAATTTCCTCTGTCATGGCGAAACATCAAAACTCAATGCCACGCCACGGCCACACGCTTGACCACTTGACCAAAATGACCACTTTTATCAAGATGGCCGACTTCCTGTAGGACTTACAATACAGCTCCAAGAGGCTTTTTTGTGTGTCTTGACATGATACATAAGCCTCCCGAATTTCATTTTCCTACGTTAATCTGGAAGGCAGGGCTACAATTTTGAAATTTTCAAGGGGGCGCTGTTGAGCCATATTGTCACATCTATGCAAATGACCTATCCAGGATTTTAACTGGTGTCACTCCAGACATGTGTGCCAAGTTTCGTGACTGTAGACCCATCCCTTGTCCCTAGCGTATTTCATGGCAAAGGATGTGTCGCCATGGCAACGGCGTTTTGATATGGGTCATGACCTGCCGAATGTAGCATCACCAAGGTCTTACATCTTAGCTGAGTCAATTTCAGGTGCATCAGCCACATTTCCTAGGAGTAATACAACAAAGAACGACGCATGATACTTCCTGTTGCCAGTAGGTGGCGCTATGACTGTCACTAAACATGGGCCTGACAATGTGTTCAGACCGGGACTCTTAATAAACATATGAAATTTGGAAAAGATCAGACTATGTGGAGTCAAGTTATAAGGCTTTGAAATTTCATGGCGAGACATCGAAATTTGCCGCGTCGTCATGGCAACACCTTTCGACGAAAAGTCACCAACTTCATAATATACGATCTCCAAGGTCTTTAGGCTATTCTGAGTAAATTTGAGGTGGATCCCATCACCGTGCGACCCACAGAGTGTCAAAGTGTAAAACATGTAACTTCCTGTTGCCAGTAAGTGGCGCTATGACTTAGATCCAATATTGACACATGGATGTGTTCAGGACGGGACTCTTTCCAAGCACAAAAGGTTTGGGTCTCTTAGGATCGTGTACAAGAGGGCTTCGCGCTGGTCAGCGCTCGGGCCCTTATAATAATAATAATTCCTTTGGATACAAGAGGGCTTCGCGCTGGTCAGCGCTCGGGCCCTAATTATAATAATTCTTTTGGATACAAGAGGGCTTCGCACTGGTCAGTGCTTGGGCCCTAATAATAATAATTCTTTTGGATACAAGAGGGCTTCGCGCTGGTCAGCGCTCGGGCCCTAACTACATAGAATGTGGGTATTTTTGCAATACGCAGTGTCTGCTAGCCTAATATTCCATTTCTATGCGCAGTTTGATGATGGTCATGATAGTGATGGTAATGACAATAATGACGATGATGTGATGTTACCAAAATGTAAAATTCCCTGATATTCGAGATTAAATCAATACATTTGTTAAATTCCCTGACTTTCTGTCTGGAATGCATGCTTTCCATAACTTTCCAGATTTTCCATGCCCTGGTGAAACGTAGGTAATAGCAAGAAACACAATCAGTTTATTCATAAACTTTACAGTCTTGAAGTGGCACAGTAATGACAGATTCAAAATTAAGTCTGTAGCAGTTATAGTTACTGGTGTTATGGCCAGACTCATGTTGGCCAGGCTCATGTTGACATAAAGGGGAGATCATAACCAGTTTGAAAATTAATAAAAAATGTTTATTTTTAAATTTACAAATATTAAACAAATACAAACATGAAACCAGCCCTATAGTCCTGGTCTAAATTGACTAAGTAGAATACCTGTAAATTAATTACTTGTAAATGGAGAAACTCCATTTAAAGGGCTGTGCCTAAACAACAGTTACTAGATGTAGGCCAATAGTGGAAGAGAAATAACATTTAAGATTGAATTTATTGGCAATTATAGACATTAACATGTTATTCAATTCAATTCAATTAGCTTTATTGGCATGACTGCATACAATACAACATTGCCAAAGCATATTAACACAAACTATACAATCATAGTAAATATAAATAAGTGTCAGACACTGTGGTCAAATAGGTTGCCACAATGTCTGTGTCTGTTTAGGCCTTCATATGTTTCAGATTTGTTCTGGGATTTTGTAAATTCTGTCCAGTAATCTCTGTATTTTTCCTTTTCTTTCATCATAATTTGGTTTGGTATAATTTTATGAGTGCATGTGTCGTGAAGCTGGGATGGTTCTAATGTAAAGACCTGAGTGGTTGACGGTTTGCCCAGCCTAGGGACAAGTGGGCAGAGGGGATTTCTTTGTGGGTTCAACTCCTGGCACCATATGGCTTTGTAGGAAAAGGAGAATGGGTCAC